>NC_056727.1:981368493-981528493 GCF_019279795.1 Protopterus annectens | reverse complement strand
GGTGAAAGGCTGACCCTTGTTGAGGTGACATGCCTGAGCCCACCACAGAAACTCCTGTTGAAGGCAGGGAATTAGTGGTATTATTGTTTCCAAGCTGTGGCTGTGTTGAGTCCATACACTTTTCAGGTACCATTGTAATTTCCTCATATGCAGTTTGGCATATGGTAGTAGCATGCAAGATGCCATGAATCCCAAGGCCTGCAGAATTTTTCTTGCAGGGAGTTGGGCCTTTGTTGCCATCATTTTGAAGTATTGAGTCAGTTTGTCCTTGCTTGTCTGGCGTGAGATAAGCCATCTGGGCCGTTGTATTTAATCTGGCACCCAGGAATATTACGTCTTGTGAAGGGCACTAGTTTTGACTTCTTTTCGTTTACTGTGTACTCTAGGCAACTTAGTAGGCTTTTTACAAATGCCAGATGTTTTAAAAGAATGTCCTTGCTGTCTGCTTGAATAAGGCAGTCGTCCAGGTATGGATATATATGGATTCCTCTGTCTGCAGTATGCAATTACTGGTACCAGGCATTTTGTGAAGACCCTGGGCGCAGTAGATAAGCCAAAGGGCAGTGCAGAGAATTGGTAATGAGTTGTACCTGCTATAAATCGGAGGTATCTTCTGCAATTTTGCCTGATAGGGACATGCAGGTATGCCTCCTTGAGGTCCAACGTTACTAGCCAAGCCTTCTTGCCCAGCATGGGAAGAAGTTGCTGTAGTCTGAGCATCTTGAATTTGGGTACTTCCAGGTATGTGTTTAGAATTGAAAGGTCCGGAATGGGTCTCCAGGGTTTGTCCTTTCGGGGAACCAGAAAGAGTCTTGAGTAAAATCCTTGTCCTTGCTCCTGTGTAGGAACCCGTTGAAAGGCTCTCATGTCCATGAGTACTGTAATTTGTCTTTGAGCCTCTGCCCGTTGATTTGATGGCAGGTTTGGCATTCCTTTTATCCTTGGTAAAGTGCGAAAGTGGAACCTGTATACTTGAGTTACAATATTTAGAACCCATTTGTCCTTTGTGATGATGTGCCAATTGTCTGCAAAAAGTGCAAGTTTTCCTCCCAAGGGAGCTGCCAAGAGTTATTTGCTTGGCAGTCTGAGGGGTAAGTCATTGTGATTGTCTTCTGATAGTTTGAGACCTGCCTTCTCCTCCTTTCTGGGTTGTGGCACCCCAATGTCGTGGCTTGTAACAGCCTTGTAGCTGACCTCTGCCCCTTGGGCGTCTGTATTTGCCCCTCTGAGGTCTGTCAGAAGTTGGAAAGGACCAGTTTTTGGTTGGCCAATTTCTGCTGAAACGAGGGGGTTGGACCTGTAAAAAATCCTTGACCGTCTGCAGAGATTTTGCCTTATCCTCCATTTTCTTTAAAACCTCTTCTGCTTTCACACCAAATAAAACATCCGGGTTTAAGGGTGCATCCAATAACTTTGCTTTAACATGATCAGGTAAAGTTTGTTCTTTTAACCAAGCATGTCTACGAATGACAGACCCTGTTACAGCTGCTCTGCAAGAAACTTCCAATGAATCAAATCCACATTGCAAAGTATGTTTTCCCACTTGTTCTGCTGCATTTCCTTGTAATCAGGCTGCCCTGTATGAGTGCTCATTTTTTGTTTTAATTGAGACATCAAATACTGTTGATATTTCAGCATGTGAAACTGGAAATTTAAGGCCCTCATAGCTAGAGTACCTGAGGTATATGTAATGAAAAAACGGACACAAACGGAAACGGTTTTCTGATGAAGTTGTGTGACGAAAACGGAAGTGAATAAACGTTAAAACGAAATTCAGTCTGTGGATTTTTTCCAAATTACTCTTGCAACAGCTTGGTTTGAGCTATATTTATTACGAACTACAACCTGTGGATTATAGACATTTGGCAGCAGTTTGCTTAGGTAAAACATTTTTTCTGAACAGCTTCAGTATTGAGAGGAAATACACGTGGAGACTGCAAGTGCCAGTGGTTCCGTTTGTGTCCGTTTTTTCATTACTAGTATCACTTTGGACACTTCCTTGTTCGTGGTTACCTGAGGTATATACTTTCTTTCCCCTTCTGTCTAGTGCTCTAGAATCCCTTTCAGACGGTACAGGATTTTTAGCAATAGAGGCCTTAACCCGTTTGGGACCCTGGGAAATGGTTTCTGGGTCAGCAACAGGGCTTTTATATAAGAATTTATGTGAGTCAGGGACTCTGTAGTATCTGCCTGGTTTGGCTGGTGCAGGAGGTAATGAATCTGGGTTAAGGCTAGATTCTGAATAAACATCATCCACAATGTCTAACACAGGTGGAATAGCAAGGGGTCTGTGCTGGGGTAGTAAGAGGAACTCTCGGAGCCTTTTCTTAGAATCAGAGTAATCCTGGCCTTCCCAGTGGAAATGTTCCCTCATGATATGTAAAGTTTCCTCAAAAGAGTAGTCTTCTGGGGGAGATACTGAAGGAATAGACTCTTCAGCATCAGAGTCTTCATAAGGGGGAAAAGAGTACTCCTGTTCCTCAGAAGAATCTGAGGTAATTGAAACCTGGTCAGAGAAAGCGTAGTCCTCCTCCTGTCTAGGCCTTTTGTCAGGTGGGGGATGGGAACCCCTGATTAGGGTAATTAAGTCTTCAGCCATCTTAAGCATCTGTTTCTTAGGCACGGGGCCTTGCACTGGAGACTGCTGTACAGGCTTCCTTACTTTTAATGGAGTTTTCAGTTTTGCAAAGGATTTAATAGTAAGTGTAGTCTGTCTGAAGACACCTTCAGCAACTGATGGGCTTTCAACTGCACTGGAATCCCCATCAGCCATTGAGTCGGAAGGGCCTAAAGATAAAGGCTCTGGAGGCCCTGCAATCTCCGCTTGGGAGTCGGATGCAGGCTGGAGTTCTAAATCAGCAGTAGTCAGGGGCTGCGTAGGCGCCTCACTGAAAACCGGAGAACCGGCAACTGGCCTAGCAGAGGCCTTGGTGTCTGGTTTGGGTCTCAGCTGCCTATCCTTATCTTTGCGCTTTTTATGCACCCCGGTCGTCGGTTGCTCCGATGGCACGGTATAATTAAATTTTCTACCAAAACAATGTCGGGCGAAATCAAACAGACGCTTAATAGTTTGTTTGTTAAACCTAGCACAAAACAGACAACCTGTGATGTCGTGGTCTGGGCCTAGGCAAGGGATACAATAAGAATGAAATTCCTTATGAGGCATTTGCTTCCCACAAGAAATGCAATTAACTTTTTCTGACATCGGACTGAGGCATGAAAAGGTTCCCCAATGGGGTACTTAGCTTTATTGAAGACTTCGGTCAGAAATTCGATTTGAAAATCTCAGGAGTCGGCCGACCGGCACTTGCAAACTGCTTCTGCTTCGGGCACTGTGCGGCAAGAAAGACTGAAGAAACTGTCGTTGGCTGCCTCTTTTATACCCCTGTCGCACTGACGTCAGGGAGGAAAGCGACAGCAACTGACGCCGGACCAAGACTGTGGAACTCGGGCCGACTGCAGGACCGCCTGAAGGCAGATAACCCAAGTGTGATGACATCACAGTGTAACATGATGAACATCCTGGATTCAGCAAGGGAGCAGAGAATCGAAAAAGTTTGGGAACTACTGCTCTAAGCAGTGCTTCCAGTGAGCATTATACAGTCAAGTCACCAAATCTTTTTGCTGTGCCAGAATTTCCAGTCACTGTGCAATAGTATTTAGAGACGTTTCCTGGTTGAGACTGTGACAGTACCAGTCATTGGTTAATATCACAATATTAATCTGCGAAAACATCGAAGGCTGCAATGATGAAAACTTGAAAAAATTAACAGAGTACCATATCAGATTTACAATATTGCTGATTCAGGTTGAAAATATGGCAGACAGTGATTGGACAAAGGGCCTCGTCAGAAAGGAAGGATACAAAAGCGTACCACTCTTCTCTTGGAGAAGTCCATGAGAACAGTTAATGTCTGCTATCGAGGGAAATTATGCTAAACTGGATAATTACATAGCATCAGTGGTGAGAATGAAATGCTGACAAAGTTGCAGGGATATCAGCTAACCATTCAGATGTGAATGAGAACGAATACGAAACAAGGCACCAGAAGAACAGTATTTACAAATATTGCCATAATTAGCTGACAAAGGAACAGCAAACAGATCATGAAGATGGAACTTTCAGGAAAAGATTATGAGTGATAGGCGTGCCAGAAAAGGAGAAGAAACAGGTCTATTTCTGGAACTTTCCCCATATGCAATTAAATCAGCCAGATGGTCTCCTGGAAGAGTCTGCAATAAATTAGTCAAGGGGAAAGATTAAGTGGTGAAACTTCATGTCCTAAAAATATATGAATGTTTGAATCAAAAGAACTTTTTAATTTTTTTTGAAGGATACAAAAGGCAGTGGTCCAACCAATTTGATAACAGCCATTTAAGTTAAATGGACTACCAATTATAATTTAAAAAAAAAAAAAAAAAAAAAAAAAAGGCTACACCATGTCTTTAGAATGTGGGAGGGAACTGGGGCAACTAGAAAAAACCCACACAAATATGGAAGACGCAGCAGAAGGCACTGCGTACAAAAAAATCAAACTGGAGAATCTTTTGCTATGAGGTGACACTAACTGCTGGACTATGACATGTAGAAGTCCACTAACAGCAGCTATTTGGGTCCTACTGCTAACAATAGATTTTATATATTTTATCTACCGGACTTTAAGGAGTACTTTTAGCTCTTGAAGACTCCCACGCTGTGAACTCCAGACATTATCACTCTGTCAAACTCTCCACTCTCTAGAAGGCAAAAAAAGTAAGTCTAAGCAGTTGCTCACTGAATATAGAATAGTTCCTGTTTGCAGTCACTTGGCTCTGGAGGAAGGTGGCATCCAATTACAGCAATAACCTTTTGAGGGAAATAGAAAACTTACAGAGGAAATCACTCTGCTACATGTGCCTATCTACTGGAGCCTAGTTTTATTTTCAATGGCACTATAAAGTTAAAGAAAACTGCAACATCTGCGCAGTTTTATACATTTTTACTAATCATCTGCATGTTCTACATATTTTACTGTAAAGAAATACATTTTAAAGCATTATTTCTCTTTGAAAAATAAAACACAGTTGCTTTAGCCTAGTACATTTCCCCAAAATGGGGGAGAGGAGCTGTAAACTAAGGTACTTGATTGCTTAAAGAGGCAACTGTAGGCCCTAGTGGGAGGCAGGACCACCAGTGAAAAGATAAGCTTGCAAGTTAAACGTTCTTTAGTGTTGTGATACTGTGTGGGAAGGTCTGCATCTGCCTACAGATACCAAAAAAGGAACAAAGGCACCAGATTCAGAAGTTACAAAAGCAAAGAACGAGTGTGTGCGAAGAGTTTTGTGAGGCCTCAAACTTGTAGTGGCAAACCATCTGGTGACTTAGTGCTCACCTCCGGCAGGTTCGGATTTTTTGTACATACAAACAGCACTCTTTCAGAGAATTCTGATATTTTTCTCTCTCCTTACCACTACCATCAGTTCTTAACCTGCACTTGAAATGACTGATTACATAAGTTGTCTTCTCTAGTCTCAGTATGTGCTTGTAGACTTGAATCATGTCCCTTCAGACTTATCATAACCTGACTGGAGGTCCCAAGAACAACTTTGCACTGACTGTTGTCTACTCTTCTTCAGAGTGAGGCACTTCTCTCTCTCATCTTAAGAAGCCCTAGTTGCAGTGATTTCAAAGTGGATCAACTGAAACGTGGTTTTATGCAAACTCTTTTAGCCTTTTCAGTCTGGTTTCTGGGACCCGACTCAGTTATAAGACAGCCATCATTAGCGACTCAATTATGGCACAACATAAACATCTTTACTCACTTTTCAGTTTCTTTGAGCTCATGGTGGTTCACAGATACTAAAGAAAAGTATAGTTTTGTACCTACCATAAACGTAGATGTTAGAGTGTATTCACTGCTGCAGTCATTCCACTTGGGTTATCCTGCCGTCAGGTGGTCCCGCAGTTGGCCAGAATTCCAAAGTCTTGGTCCGGCATCTGTTGCTGTCGCTTCTTCCCTGACGTCAGTGAGCCAGGGGTATACAAGATGCAGCAGATGCCATTTTCTTCAGTTTTTCTTGCCCCAGATGTCAGGTGCCCCCAAATAGGTAGGCAATACATATTGCTAATAAAATATACATAAAAAATGAAAACAATACCTTCAGTTACAAGCAAATACACCACATAGGTTGTATAGGGTAGAAAGTCCCAGCTAAGAAAGTGGGGATGGAGGGAGGGTAACCTGGACTGCAGCAGTGAATACACTCGAACATCTACATTTATGGTAGGTACAAAACTGTACTATGTTCATCGTGTTTCACTGCTGCAGTCATTACACTTGGGTTGAATCCCAAAGCTGAGGTTGGGTGGCTGGATCTATAAAGGATTCGGGGTGGCTATGAAGCCCTGCAGCACTGCAGTGGCAAAGCCAGCTCTGGATTTAGAGTAAAGAGGCAAGTGGTAATGCTTGGTAAAGGTATGCACTGAACTCCAAGTTGCAGCTTCCAAAATATCCTTGGTAGGTACTCCTCTAAGGTAGGCAGTTGAAGTGGCTGTTGGAATGTGGCCTAATGTTGCTAGGTACAGTTTTTCCATGCTGTGTGTAACAGAAACAGATGCAGTGTCCTATCCACTTTGAAATGGTCTGCTTTGAAATAGCCTTTCCCTGTGATCCTGCAACAATTGCTCAGTTTTACTGAAAGCTTTTGTTTTGTCCAAGTAGAAGCGTAACTGCCTGTGTACGTCCAATGAGTGCAGAAGTCTCTCCCCTTTATTCTGGGGATTTGGATAAAATGTTGGCAAGTGAATAGTTTGGTTAAGAGCCACACTGGATACCACCTTTGGCATAAATGTAGGGTTTGTTCTTAAAGAAACCCTGTTCTGATGAAAAATTATAAAAGGTTCCACTGCCATTAGTGTCTGTAACTCCGAGACTCTTCGTGCTGAGGTTATTGCCAGAAGCAGAGCAGTTTTCCATGACACATTTTAATTCTGCTGAACTGACTGGCTCAAAAGGAGGTAAAAGTTTTTCCAAGACAAAGTTGAGGTCCCAAGTTGGTGTTGGTGTTCTCCGGGGCGGTCTTATGTTTTTAGCCTCTGAGGTAATGTTTTAGTAATGGATGAGAGAAAATGGGAGGATCCGTGTTGTAATGAGCTGAGATGGCAGAGGCGTGGATCTTAATGGATGAAAAGGATAGGCCTTTGTCCAGCATCTCAATTAAGTATTGTAATATCTGAGGAATATTTGGAACAAGCGGGTCAATGTTTTGAGCCTGGTTCCAGGCGCAGAATCTCTTCCACTTTTGTGAATAAGATTTCCTGGTGCTGGGCCTCCTGGCCTCCAAAATGACATCCATAACAGCTTTAGAGAGAGAGGTGTTGGCTGATTGGCTAAGTAATCTGCCATGCAGCCAGGTTTAAGGTTTTGAGCTGGCTGTGCAGGATCTGATTGTTCTGTTGAGTTAGAAGATGAGGAATTTGAGGTAAAATCCATGCTGGGCCTTGAGCCAAGTTCTTTAAGATTGGGTACCAGTGCTGGCGTGGCCAGTCTGGGGCAATTAGGATCATTTTTGGCCTTTCTTGTCTGGCTTTTAGGAGTACCTTTGAAAGGAGAGGCAGTGGTGGGAAGGCATAAACTTTTAGGGTTTTCCAGCTGAACGAGAGAGCATCCACTTTCCATGCTTGTGTGTTTAAGTCCTTGTGCAGAATTTCTGTAGTTGGCAGTTTAGAGGGGAGGCAAAAAGATCTATGTCCGGGCACCCCCATTTTTGTATTATCATACTGAATACTTGTGGATTTAACTTGTTAGGTCAGTGCTGGGTTCCACAAAGTCATGGCTTGTCTGCAGAGGGGATAGGAATGAGTGCCCCCTTGCTTGTTTATGTACCACACAACTGTGGTGTTGTCCGTCTTTAGTAAAAGTTGTCCTGGATGCAGAAGGTCCTTGAAAGCAGTTAGGGCATTTTGTACAGCTAGCATCTCTTTTTAATTGATGTGAAGATGCATTTGGTCTGCGGCCCACTTGCCCTGAATACATTTTCCTGCCATGTGTGCTCCCCAGGCGTAATCCGAAGCATCTGTTAGTGTCTGCCTGGCTGTGGGTAAAGTGAAACAAATCCCTTGTTGTGGTGACATGCCTGTGCCCACCATCAAAACTCCTGTTGTAGGCAGGGAATAAGTGGCATTACTGTTTCCAAACTGTGACAGTGTTGAGTCCAAACACTTTTTAGGTACCATTGTAATTTCCTCATATGCAGTCTGGCATATGGTATTAGTAGTATGCAGGACGCCATGAACTCCAAGGCCTTCAGAATTTTTCTTGCAGGCAGTTGGGTTTTTGTTGCCATCAATTGAAAGTACCGAGTCAGTTGCCTTTGTTTGTCTGGTGCGAGATAAGCCATCTGGGCCGTTGTATTTAAGCTGGCACCCAGGAATATTATCTCTTGTGAGGGCACTAGTTTTGACTTCTTTTTGTTTACTGTGTACCCTAGGCAAATGAGTAATCTTTTTTTACAAACGCCAGATGCTTTAGAAGAATGTTCTTGCTCTCTGCTTGAATAAGACAGTCGTCCAAGTAGGGATATATTTGAATTCCTTTTTGTCGGCAAAATGCAATTACTGGAGCCAGGCATTTTTTTAAGACCCTGGGCGCAGTAGAATAGCCAAAGGGCAGTGCAGAGAACTGGTAATGCATTGTGCCAGCTATGAATCTGAGGTATCTTCTGCAATTTTGTCTGATTGGGACATGCAGGTATGCCTCTTTGAGGTCCCAAAGTAACAAGCCAAGCCTTCTTGCCCAGCATGGGAAGAAGTTGCTGTAGTGTCAACAATTTGAATTTCAGAACATCCAGGTAAGTATTTAGAGTAGATAGGTCCAGTATGGGTCTCCAGGCTTTGTCCTTTCTGGGGACCAAGATAAGTCTTGAGTAAAATCCTTGTTCCTGTTGTGGCATGTTTTGAATAGCTCTCATGTCCATGAGGGCTGTAATTTGTTTTTGAGCCTCTGCTTATTGATTTTGTGGCAGGTCTGGCATTCCTTTTGGCCTTGGTAGAGTGTGAAAGTGGAACCTGTAACCTTGAGACACAATATCCAGAACCCATTTGTCTTGGGTGATTATATGCCAATTTTCTGAAAAAAGAGCTAGTTTTCCCCCCTAAGGGAGCTGCCAAAAGGTAAATGTTTGGCATGTGAAGGGGGAAGTCATTGGGACTGTTTCCTATAAGGTTGTGACTTGTCTTCTCCTCCTTTTGGGGTAGAAGCACCCCACTGTCGTGGTCTGTAAGAGCCTTGGGGCTGAGATCTGTCTCTTGGGTGGCTGTATCTGCCTCTTTGGGGTCTGTCTGACACTGGAAAGGACCAATTTTTAGAAGGCCAATTTCTGCTAAATCGAGGTGGCTGTACCTGTAAGAAATCCTTCACTATTTGCATAGATTTTGCCTCATCCTCCATTTTCTTTAATACCTCTTCTGCCTTAACACCAAACAAGATATCATGCTGTAAAGGAGCATCCAATAATTTTGCCTTAACATGATCAGGTAAACCTTGTTCTTTTAACCAAGCATGCCTTTGAATCACAGATCCTGTAACTGTGGCTCTACAAGAAGCCTCTAATGAATCAAAACCACATTGCAGAGTATGTTTCCCACTTGTTCAGCTGCATACAATAAATCCTGAATCTCCTTGTAGTCAGGACTTTCTGAGCTTGGAAACATTTTCTGTTTTAACAGAGACATTAAATATTGTTGGTATTTAAGCATGTGGAACTGGCAATTTACAATCCTTACTGCTAAAGTTGCATAAGTGTAAACTTTCTTCCCCCATTTATCTAATGCTCTTGAATCCCTGTCAGAGGGAACTGGATTTTTAGCAGTGGAAGCCTTTACCCCTTTGGGACCCTGGGAAATGGTTTCTGGGTCAGCAGCAGGGTTTTTATAAAGGAATTTATGACAGTCAGGGACTCTGTAGTACCTATCTGGCTTGACTGGTGCTGGGGGCAAAGAAAGTACAGTTTTGTACCTACCATAAATGTAGATGTCCGATAGGAATGCATCTGCAGTCCTTACAAATGGGTTGTCCTGTCGTCAGGCAGCCCTTCGGTCGGCCGGATTCCAAAGTCTGGGTCTGGCTTCGGCTGGTGTCGCACTTCACCCGACGTCATAGCTGCAGTTGTTCGAGTATAAAGGCATCAGCAGACGCCATTTTCCTCAGTGTTTCTTGCCCCAGATGCCAGGTGCCCTCTAGGAGGGCTGAATTTGGATAAATGCAAATGATTCCAAATAGTAGAGAGCAAACAAAAAATAAGCATGTATGTACATATATACAAACAAATACACCATAATAGATTCCCCCAGCTAGCTACAAGATGGGCAAATACCCTAGGAGTACCACAGAGGGGAAGGAGGGAGGGTAATCCTGACTGCAGATGCATTCCTATCAGACATCTACATTTATGGTAGGTACAAAACTGTACTATGTCCTTCAAGGATGCATCTGCAGTCCTTACAAATGGGTAGAATACCATAGCCAAACTGGGGGAGGAGGAAAGATAGAATTATGGTGTAGTTAAGATCCCTTGCAAAACAGCAGTGGCAAAACCTGCTCGGGATCTAGAGTATAAAGGTAAATTATAATGCTTGGCAAATGTACGCACGGAGCTCCAAGTAGCAGCCTCTAAAATGTCTTTGGTAACCACTCCTCATAGAAAAGCTGTGGTAGTGGCTGTAGCTCTTGTAGAGTGAGGCCTGATGTTTTCTGGAGTTTTCTTTCCATGATAGGAGTAACAAAATCTAATGCAATTTCCTATCCACTTAGATATTGTCCGTTTTGAAATTGCTTTCCCTTCCATTCCTGTTGCATATGCTACCAGTAGCTGGTCAGTTTTTCTATTGCTCTTGGTCCTGTCCAGGTAGTAGCGTAATTGCCTGTGTACATCCAAGGTATGCAACAGTCTTTCTCCCCTGTTCTGTGGATTGGGGAAGAATGTAGGTAGGTGGATAGCCTGATTTAAAGATACTCTGGAGACCACCTTAGGCATAAAAGTAGGATTTGTTCTCATGGACACTATCTTGATGGAAGATCAGAAAGGGCTGTACTGCCATTAATGTCTGTAGCTCAGAAACCCTTCTTGCTGAAGTGATTGCCAGCAGGAAAGCAGTTTTCCATAAGTATTGCAATTCTGCTGTTGCTGCTGGTTCGAAAGGAGGAAGTGTCAATTTTTCTAGCACAAAGTTCAAGTCCCATGCAGGTAATGGTGGCTTCCTAGGAGGCTTTACATTTTTAATTCCTCTCAGAAACTGCCTGAGCAGAGGATGTGAGAAGACTGGAGGATCCAAGTCGTATTCTGCTGAAATAGCTGATGCATGAATCTTAATGGAGGAGTAGGACAGGCCTTTGTGGAACAGCTCTGCCAAGTATTCCAGGATGTTGGCTATGTTTACCAGTGACACATCTTCCCCTTTAGCAGTACTCCAAATGAGATATCTTTTCCAATTTGCTGAATAGGTTTTCCTTGTTGAAGGTCTGCGAGCTTCCAAGATAATGTCCTTAACCCTTTGGGATAAAATTGGGTTAATTTGATTTATGCAATGTTCCAGGCAGTCAGCTGCAGAGTTTTTAGGTTTGGATGCAGGGTGTTGTAGTTGTTCTGAGTTAACAGCAAGGGAACTAGGGGTAAGGGCCACATCTGTTCCCAAGACATGCTCCTCAGTAATGGGTACCAATGTTGCCTTGGCCAATCTGGAGCTATCAGAATGATCCTTGGACGGTCCTCTTTGATCTTCAATAGCACCTTGTGCATCAAAGGAAGTGGTGGGAATGCATATGCTGTCAGATTTTTCCAGCTGAAAGATAGGGAGTCCACCTTCCATGCCAGTGGATGGTACGTCCTGGTGCAGAATTTCTTTAATTGGTGATTGTGTGGGGATGCAAATAAGTCTATTTCCGGGGGACCCCATTTTCCTGTTATGGTTTTGAAGATGTCCGGATGCAGCATCCATTCGTGGGCATCCGTGGTAGTCCTGCTTAGTATGTCTGCTAGAGTGTTTTCTTTTCCTGGTACAAAAATTGCTTGTAAGTGAATGTTGTAACTCAGGGCCACATTCCAGAGATCCAGGGCCATCCGGCATAGAGGGTACGAATGTGTGCCTCCCTGCTTGTTGATGTACCACATAACTGTGGTGTTGTCTGTCCTTATCAATTGGCCTTGTCGAAGAAATGGTTTGAAAGCCTGAATTGCCAGTTTTACTGCCAGCATTTCCTTTAGGTTTATGTGCAGGTGCAGTTGCTCTTGAGTCCATAAACCTTGTATGCATTTGTCCATCATGTGGGCCCCCCAACCGAGGTCTGAGGCGTCCGTTGTGATGGTTTGGCTTGGTTGAGTGCTGTGGAAGGGCAATCCTTGGTTTGATTGACAGGCCTGCGCCCACCAGTGGAATTCTTGCTTGAGGCATGGAATTATTGGAATGCGAGTTTCCAGGCTGTGCTTGTGCTGAGACCATAAATTCTTTAGGTACCACTGTAGCTTTCTCATGTGCAGTCTGGCATGTGGGACCAATATTATGCAGGATGTCATGAAGCCCAACGCCTGTAGGACTTTTCTTGCTGTTAGATGGTTCTGCTTTGTTAATGCAAAGAAGTAGAGAGGGAGTTGCTCCTGTTTTTCTACTGTTAGGAATGCCATTTGTTTGGATGTGTCCAGCTCCGCACCCAAGAAGGTTATCTTTTGGGATGGAATCAGCCTTGACTTTTTTATATTGACTGTATATCCCAGGGCTTGTAGAAGGTAAATGACTCTTTTCAAGTCTTCTGTAAGTTTGTTTTTGTTGTCCGCTTGTATCAGGCAATCGTCCAGGTAAGGGTAGATTTGGATTCCCTGAAGCCTGCAATGAGAGATTACTGATGCCAGGCATTTCGTGAACACTCTGGGCGCAGTAGATAAGCCAAAGGGCAATGCTGAGAATTGATAATGCTCTGATCCTGCAAGAAATCTGAGGTATCTTCTGCAATTTGGTCGTATGGGGACGTGCAGGTATGCCTCCTTGAGATCTAGAGTAACCAGCCAAGACTCCTTGCCCAGCATGGGAAGAAGCTGCTGTAGGGTCAGCATTTTGAATTTTGGAACAATGAGGAATGAGTTTAAAGGGGACAGATCTAGAATAGGTCTCCATTTGTTTTCTTTCCTTGGTACTTGGAAGAGTCTGGAGTAAAAGCCCTTTCCTTGCTCCATATATGGTACCTTTTCCACAGCTCTTATTTTTAATAATTGATTTACTTGCTTTAGAGCTTCTGCCTTTTGATTTGGAGGTAGGTTTGGCATTCCTCTCTTTCCTGGTAGAGTATGGAAATGAAACCTGTAACCTTGGTCTATACTTTGCAAAATCCACTTGTCTCTTGTGATGTAATGCCAGTTCTTTGAAAATAAAGCTAGCTTTCCGCCTAAGGGTGCTTCTAGTTGTTCCCTGGTAGGCGGTGCCAGAGCCAAGTCACTGTGATTGTCCTGTTGTAGTGGTGGTGGCTGCGTCTGTGCCTCGCTGGTTGTTGCCCTGCCACTGGCGTCCCCTGTAGGCACCCCTGGATTGGTTCCTGCCTGTTGAACGCCTATTCCTGCCTCTCTGTGCTTTTGAGGAGTCTGGAAAGGACCAATTCTTGGAGGGCCAATTCCTGCTAAACCTTGGAGGTTGGACCTGTAAGAAATCTTTCACTGTTTGGACAGATTTTGCCTTCTCTTCCATCTTCTTTAGTACCTGTTGTGCAGGAGAACCAAACAAATTGCTCTTGTCCATGGGAGCATCTAATAGTTTTGATTTGACATGGTCCGGTAAGGCCTGCTCTTTTAACCATGCATGCCTTCTGATAACTGTGCCAGTCATGGCTGATCTAAAGGAAGCCTCCAGTGCATCATAGCCGCATTTTAAAGAATGGTTACTAACTTGCTGAATGTTATGTACCATTTCCTGAACATATTTCTTATCTAAAGGTTCATCAGAGGACAGTTTTTTAGTTAACTGATCTAGCATAAATTCTTGATATTGTATCATATGAAATTGACAGTTCAAGGCCCTAGCTGACAGAGTAGCAGAAGTGTAAACTTTTTTACCCCACCTCTCTAAGGACCTGGATTCCCTTTCAGAGGGGAGGGGATTTTTGGTAGAGGTAGTTGCTACAGCCTTAGGCCCCTGGGAGATAGTCTCTGGATCTGCAAAAGGAGCCTTGTATAAATGGTGATGTGTGTCCGGGACCCTGTAGAACCTATCGGGCTTAGCAGAGGCCGGAGGTAATGAGTCAGGAGCAGTACAAGCATCATTAAATGCATCATCTACAACAGAAAGAACTGGGGGTATAGCTAAAGGCCTATGTTGTGGTAAATGCAAAAAGGTTCTAAGCCTTTTTCTGGAGTCTGAAAAATCTTGACCCTGCCACTGGAATTGTTCCCTCATAGCATGCAAGGTTTCCCCAAAGGAAAATTCCTCAGGCGGAGAGGCAGAAGGGATGGACTCTTCAGCATCAGAGTCTTCATAAGGGGAATAAGGAGCCTCTGGAGGGTCTGTATTATCAGAATCATCAGAGGAATCATCTGTGGAAACTGGCTCAGGGGGCTCTGCTCTAGGCCTCTTCTCTGGAGGAGGGTGAGAGGCCCTGTCTGGGTGAGGTTGGGATCCCCGGATTAAAGAAATGAGATCCTCTGCTAGAGAAAGCATTTGGGAACTGGAGCTGGGCCTGTGAGAGGGGGTCTTAACAGGTACAGATTTTGTAGCTTTAGCTGCTTTAGCCCTGGCAAAAGCCTTAATGGACATGGCTGCAGGAGGCCTAGCAGCTCCACGTGCAGGGGCTGAAATATCCAAGGGAATAGTGTCAGATAATTCCTGAGAAACCACAACTGCAGGTTGGATTTCAGAAGCTGATTCCACCAGGCTGGAAGAGGCCTTGGTAGAAGGCATGTTTTCGGCTGAAGGAAGAACCGCTTGCTCTGTTTCAGCCGAAACAGAGACACTCGCGGTTGGCCTAACCGCGGTTTCGGCCAAAACCGCGGACCGCGAGTGTCGGTCCTTTTCCTTGCGTTTTTTGGAAATTTGTGAAGTCGGAGGATCCGACGGCATAATATAAGCAAAATCAGAGCCAAAAAACTGCTCAGCAAATTCCGACCGACGTCTAAGCGTCCGCTGGTTAAAAGAAGCACAGGCTAGACAAGCTGCTACGTCGTGGTCTGGGCCTAAACAAGGTAAGCAGTAAGAGTGGAAATCTTTATGAGGTATTTGTTTCCCACAAGTTAAACAGTTATTCACTTTTTCTGACATCGGCTGAGGCAAGAAAGAGTCCCCAACGGGGTACTTAGCTTTTTAGAAGTCTTCGGTAGTAGTAGAAGTACTCGGTAGTAGTAATCTCTGGATCTGACCGACCGGCACTTGCGAACAGCTTCTGCTTCGGGCGCCACGCGGCAAGAAAGACTGAGGAAAATGGCGTTGGCTGATGCCTTTATACCCGAACAACTGCAGCTATGACGTCGGGTGAAGTGCGACACCAGCCGAAGCCAGACCCAGACTTTGGAATCCGTCCGACCGAAGGGCTGCCTGACGACAGGACAACCCATTTGTAAGGACTGCAGATGCATCCTTGAAGGACATTCAGGGGTTAAACTGGATTCAGAGAACATATCATCCACAATATCTAACACAGGTGGAATAGCAAGGGGCCTGTGCTGAGGCAATAAATGAAAATCTCTGAGCCTTTTCTTGGATTCTGAATAATCCTGGCTCTCCCAGTGGAAATGCTCCCTCATGGTATGTACAGTTTCCCCAAAAGAGTAATCCTCAGGAGGAGAGGCTAAAGGGATAGATTCTTCAGCATCAGAGTCCTCATAGGGGGGTAAAGAGTATCCATGGTCTGAAGAGGAATCAGAAGAAATGGAAACCTGGTCAGAGGAATCCTAGTCTGTATCTTGCCTAGGCCTTTTATTAGGAGGGGGATGGGAACCCCTGATCAGAGTAATTAGGTCTTCGGCCATTTTGAGCATCTGTTTTTTAGGCATAGATGCCTGTCCAGGTGAATGCTGGGCTTGTTTATTTGTCTTTAATGGAGTTTTAGACTTGGTTGTTGTTTTGATGGTAAGCTGTGAAGGTCTGAAAACACCCTCAGAAGCCGATGCCTGCTCAGCAGCTCCAGACCCATCTGAGGGGTTAATTTCCGTAGGTCCAATACTTTGAAGTTTCCAGAGGCCTAGAAATCTCCACGTGGGAGTCGGAGGCGGCCTGTGGCTCTGAGGTAGCGGGTGTCAGGGGCTGCGAATGCACCTCACCGAGAACCGGCGACTGGCCTAGAAGAGGTTTCATCATCAGTTTTGGACCTTGGATGCCTCGTTTTTTGTGTATTCCGGTCATCTGTTGTTCCGACTGCATGGTATAATTGAACCTTCAGCCAAAATAATGGCGAGCAAAATCAAACAGACGTTTAATAGTGCACTTGTTAAATCTAGCACAAAATCGACAATTAGTGATGTCGTGGTCTGGGCCTAGGCATGGAATACAGTAAAAATGAAAATCCTTATGAGGTATTTGCTTCCCACAAGAAATGCAATTATTAACTGACAATGGTCTGAGGCAAGAAAAAGTTTCCCCAACGGGGTACTTAGCTTTACTGAAGACTGTGGTTCTGAAATTCGAATTTGAAAATTTCAGGAGTCTGCCGACCGGCACTTGCGAACTGCTTTTGCTTCGGGCACCATGCAGCAAGAAAGACTGAAGAAACTGGCGTCGGCTGCATCTTATATACCCCTGGCGCACTGACGTCAGGGAAGAAGCGATAGCAACTGACGCCGGACCAAGACTTTGGAACTCTGGCCAACTGCAGGACCGCCTGATGGCAGGATAACCCAAGTGTAATGACTGCAGCAGTGAAACACGATCAACATCTCAGGGGTGTGCCTCATTCCTTTTCACTCCTTCACATATGAAGATTCTAGCATTAAATTACTTCATGTGCTTCCCTCTGGATTGTGCCATTCAGCACTTCCATTCCAGAACCTGCCCTCAATGCATTTCCTGCCCTATATCTTCATTATGGCTGCAGGACTACAGCTATACCTCTTCCCCTCGGGTATCTATGTCAGCCCTGGATTCTCTCACATTTGGCTGCATCAACCAATGGATGCTCAGACATCAAATCAAGTTTATTACAACCAAAATAGTTGCTGTGACAGTTCAGTTCAACGACTTAACATCGGAGCCTTTAAATCCTTCAACTTCTGGAAGTGATAGGCTTGACTGTGACCAGTATGCACAATACAGATGTTGCTCAATGATTTGCTGATATCGGAGAACCAAGTGTCAGCTGTTATAAAACCTACATGCTTCTATCCAAGAGCATTATCCTATTAAAAATGTATCACTACATGGAGGCTCTGGCTGTAAAAGTATGCCGAGGTTTCAATGCGACTAAAATACTGCACCTCCCTATAACCACCATTTACAGACAACAAGCCTGACTACAACTGTAATAGACAGTTAAGTAGCAGGTATGAAACACACATACCACACCCCAGTTTGAAATACTGGACTCATCCATTTTAAATAATGTAGTTTTAAGTTGCACTTACCATAAAGTACAGTTGTGTACCTACCATAAATGTAGATGTTAGAGTGTATTCACTGTTACAGTCATTACTCTTGGGTTATCCTGCTGGCAGGCTACCTGCAGTCAACCAGAATTCCAAAGTCTAGGTCCGGCGTCGGTTGCTGTCGCCTCTTCCCTGACGTCAGTGTGCCAGGGGTATAAAAGATGCAGCCGATGCCATTTTCTTCAGTTTTTCTTGCCCCAGACGTCAGGTGCCCCCAAATTGGTAGGCTGACAAAATATGCCAATAAAAATGCATGCACAAAAATAATATTTCCTTCATCTACAAGCAAATACACCACATAGGTTGTATAGGATAGAGAAGTGTAGATAAGTCCCAGCAAAGAAAAGGGGGATGGTGGGTGGGTAACCTGGACTGCAACAGTGAATACACTCGATCATCTACATTTATGCTAGGTACACAACTGTACTACGTTCATAGTGTTTCACTGTTGCAGTCATTACTCTTGGGTTGAATCCCAAAGCTGAGGATGGGTGGCTGGGCTAAATAGGATTAGGCAAGGCTACGAGGCCCTGCAGAACTGCAGTGGCAAAGCCTGCTCTGGATTTAGAGTAAAGAGGTAAGTGGTAGTGCTTTGTGAAAGTGTGCACTGAACTCAAGTTGCAGCCTCTAAGATGTCTTTGGTTGGTACTCCTCTAAGGAAGGCTGAAGTGGCTGTTACTCTGGTAGAATGAGGCCTAATACCCCTAGGCACTGATTTGCCATGTTGAAAACAGCAGAAACGGATGAAATGGCCTATCCATTTAGAAATAGTCTGTTTTGAGTTGGCCTTTCCTTGTGATCCTGCAGCATATGACACTAAAAGTTGCTCAGTCTTTCTGAAAGCTTTAGTTCTGTCCAAGTAGAAGTGCAACTGCCTGTGTATGTCCAAAGAATGCAGAATTTTCTCACCCATGTTCTGTGGGTTTGGATAAAAGGTAGGTAAGTAAATGGTTTGGATGAGGGCCACACTGGACACCACCTTAGGCATAAATGTTGGGTTTGTCCTCAGAGAAACCCTGTCTGGATGAAAAATGATAAAAGGTTCCACAGCCAGGAGTGCTTGTAACTCCGAAACAAGTCTTGCAGAGGTTATTGCTAGGAGAAGAGCTGTTTTCCAGGATAAGAATTTTATATCAGCTCTTGAGGCTGGCTCAAAAGGAGGCAGTGTGAGTTTTTCCAAAACATAATTGAGGTCCCTTGCCGGAATTGGTGCTCTCCTTGGAGGCCTGATGTTTCTGGCCCCTCTGAGGTACTGCCTTATTAAAGGATAAGAAAAAAAGATAGGTGGTTCCGTATTGTAATGGGCTGAAATGGCAGAGGCATGAATCTTAATTGAGGAGAAAGAAAGGCCTTTGTTCAGCATCTCAGATAGGTATTGTAAAATCTGAGGGATATTTGGTACACACGTGTCAATGCCTTGTTCCTGGTTCCCAGCACAGATTCTCTTCCATTTTTCTGCATAACATTTTCTGGTACTGGGTCTCCTGGCCTCCAAGATAACATCCATAACAGCTTTTGAAAGAGGAGTGTTTTGAATGGCTACATTATCCACCACACTGCCAGATTTAAGGTCCTGAGTTGGCTGTGCAGGACCCGATTGTTTTGTTGAGTCAGCAAGTGAGAAGTATGAGGCAATATCCATGCTGGACCTTGAAACAAGCTCTTTAGGATTGGGTACCAGTGCTGACGTGGCCAGACTGGTGCAATCAGTATCATTTTTGGCTTCTCGTCTGACCTTTAGGAGTACCAGGGGTAAGGAGAGGCAGTGGAGGAAAGGCATATACCGTTAGAGGTTTCCAGCTGAATGATAGGGCGTCCACTCTCCATGCTTGCTTGTGATAAATCCTTGTGCAAAATCTCTGCAATTAGATGAAGTGAGGGGAGGCAAACAGATCTATGTCTGGGCATCCCCATTTCCTTGTTATCATGCTGAAGACTTGTAGATCCAATTTCCATTTGTGGGGATCCATGAGGTTTCTGCTTAGTTAGTCTGCCACAGCATTTGTTTTTCCTGGCAGAATTGTGCTTGCAGGTGAACTTGATAAGCCAATGCTGTGACCCATAAAGTCATTGCTTGTCTGCAGAGGGGGTAGGAATGTGTACCTCCCTGCTTGTTTATGTACCACATGACCGTAGTATTGTCTGTCTATCAGTAGCTGTCCTGGTTGAAGTAGATCCTTGAAAGCTGTCAGGGCATTTTGAACAGCTAGCGTCTCTTTTTGATTGATGTGAAGACACATCTGGCTTGCAGGCCATGTGCCCTGAATACATTTTCCTGCCATATGGGCTCCCCAGGCATAATCTGATGCATCCGTTGTCAGTGTCTGTCTGGCTGTGGGAAAACTGAATGGCAGACCCTTGTTGTAGTGACAGGCCTCTGTCCACCATCGAAACTCCTGTTGCAGGCAGGGAATGAGTGTAATAGTCTCCAAGCTGTGGCAATGCTGAGTCCAAACACTTTTTAGATACCATTGTAGTTTCCTCATATGCAGTCTGGCATATGGAATTAGTAGAATGCAAGATGCCATTAAACCCAAGGCCTGCAGGATTTTCCTTGCAGATAGGTAGGTTTTGTGGCCAATTTTTTGAAGTAATAAGTCAGTTGTTTTTGTTTGTATGGCGTGAGATAAGCCATCTGGGCAGTTGTATTTAAGCTTGCACCCAGGAATATTATCTCAAGAGGGCACTAGTTTTGATTTATTTTCATTTACTGTGTACCCTAGGCCAATTAGTAATCATTTTACAAATGCCAGATGCTTTAGAAGAATGTCTGTTCTCTGCTTGAATAAGGCAGCCGTCCAAGTAGGGATATATTTGAATTCCTCTGTCTGCAAAACGCAATTACTGGTGCAAGGCATTTTGTGAAGACCCTGGGCGCAGTAGATAAGCCAAAGGGCAGTGCAGAGAATTGGTAGTGCATTGAGCCAGCTATGAATTTGAGGTATCCTCTGCAAGACTGTCTGATTGGGACATGCAGGTATGCCGCTTTTAGGTCCAAAGTTACAAGCCAAGCCTTCTTGCCCAGGATGGGCAGTAGCTGCTGTAGAGTCAACATCTTGAAACTTCCAGAAAAGTATTTAGTATAGACAGGTCCAGTATTGGTCGCCAGGTTTTGTCCTTTCTGGGCACTAAGAAAAGTCTGGAGTAAAATCCTTTCCCCTGCTCTTGTTGTGGTGCTTGCTGTATGGCCCTCATGTCCATGAGGGCTGTAATTTGCTTTTGTGCCTCTGCCCATTGATTGTGTGGCAGGTCTGGCATACCTTTTGACCTTGGTAGGGTGTAAAAATGGAACCTGTAGCCTTGGGACACTGTTCAAGACCCATTTGTCTTGGGTAACCATTTGCCAATTTGATGAAAAAAGTGCTAGTTTTCCACCTAAGGGGGCTGCCAAAAGAAAAGTGCTTGGATCTGGCAGGGGAAAGTCATTGGGACGGTTTCTTGTAAGGTTGTGATTTGTCTTCTCTGCTTTTGGAGGTAGGAGCACCCCATTGTTTAGGCCTGTATGAGGCCTTGGGGCTGAGATCTGCCTCTGGGACGCCTGTATCTGCCTCTTTGCGGTCTGTCTGACACTGGAAAGGACCAATTTTTAGAAGGCCATTTCCTGCTAAATCTGGGTGGCTGTACTTGTAAGAAATCCTTGACTGTCTGCATGGATTTTGCTTTATCCTCCATTTTTTTCAACACCTCTTCTGCTTTAGTACCAAACAAAGTATCATGCTGTAAAGGAGCATCTAATAATTTTGCTTTAACATGATCAGGCAGATTATATTCCTTTAACCAAGCATGCCTTCTAATAACAGAACCTGTAACAGCAGCCCTGCAAGAGGCCTCCAGTGAATCATAACCACTTTGCAAAGTATGCTTTCCCACTTGTTCAGCTGCATGCAATAAATCCTGCATTTCCTTGTTCTCTGAACATTCAGTATTTGTCAACAATTTCTGTTTAAGCAGTGACATTCAATATTGCTGATATTTAAGCATATGAAACTGACAATTTAAAGCCCTTACAGCCAAGGTAGCAGAAGTGTAAACTTTTTTCCCCCATCTGTCCAGAGCCCTAAAATCCCTATCAGAGGGGACAGGGTTTTTTGCAGTGGAAGCTTTGACCCCTTTGGGACCTCGAGATATAGTTTCTGGGTCAGCAGCGGGGTTTCTATATAGGAATTTATGAGAATCTGGGACCCTGCAGTATCTGTCAGGCTTAGCAGGTGCAGGGGGTAAAGAGTCAGGGGACAGGCTGGACTCTGAAAATACATCATCTACAATGTCTAGAACAGGTGGAATAGAAAGGGTTCTGTGCTGAGGAAGTAGCAGAAAGTCTCTGAGCCTTTTCTTAGATTCAGAATAATCTTGCCTCTCCCAGTGGAAATGCTCCCTCATGGTATGCAGGGTTTCCCCAAAAGAATAATCTTCAGGAGGAGAGGCCGAAGGAATGGATTCTTCAGCATCAGAGTCCTCATAGGAAAGCATGGAATAATCCTGTTCAGAAGAGGAATCAGAGGAAATAGAAACCCGATCAGAAGAATCATATTCCGTCTCTTGCCTAGGCCTCTTATCAGGAGGGGGATGGGAACCCCTGATCAAAGAAATTAGGTCTGCGGCCATTTTAAGCATCTGTTTTTTAGGCATGGAAGTCTGAGTAGGAGAATGCTGTACTTGTTTCTTTGTCTTTAGAGCTGCTTTAATCTTGGTCTTTGAAGCTGTAGATGGCTTAACATATAGTTGTGTAGGTCTGAAGACACCCTCAGAAGCCGATGCCTGCTCAGCGGCTCCGGACCCATCTGAGGGAATGATTTCCGAGTGTCCAATACCTTGAGTTTCCAGAGGCCCAGTCGGCTCCACATGGGAGTCGGAAGCGGCCTGTGGCTCAGAGGTAGCGGGCACCACGGGCTGCGAAAGCGCCTCACTGAGAACCGGCGACTGGCCTAACGGAGGCCTCATCGTCTGTTTTGGACCTCTGATGCCTATCCTTTTCCTTGTCCTTGTGTTTTTTGTAAACTCCGGTCGTCGGCTGTTCTGATGGCATTATATAATGAAATCTTCGGTGAAAGTAATGAAATGCAAATTCGAACTGACGCTTAATAGTGCGTTGGTTAAATCTAGCACAAAACCGACAGCTAGCAACGTTGTGATCAGGGCCTAGGCAAGGAATACAGTAAGAGTGAAAATCCTTATGATGTATTTGCTTCCCACAAGAAATACAATTGTTAACTTTTTCTGACATCGGTCTGGAGCAAGAAAAAAGTTTCCCCAATGGGGTATTTTGCTTTAATGAACACTTCGGTTCTGAAATTCGGATTTGAAAATCTCAGGAGTCGGCCGACTGGCACTTGCGAACTGCTTTCGCTTTGGGCACAGTGCGGCAAGAAAGACTGGGGAAAATGGCGTCTGCTGCATCTTTTATACCCCTGGCGCACTGACGTCAGGGAAGAGGTAACAGCAACAGAAGCCGGATCTAGACTTTGGAATTCTGGTCGACTGCGGGTAGCCAGCCAGCAGGACAACCCAAGAGTAATGACTGCAACAGTGCAACACTATCATCAGTAGAGGTCTGGAATTGCTCACTGCTGCAGCAGCCTTTGGTTATTTGGGTTGAATGCAAATCTTATCTACCCAGGAGAAAGGCTAAGGGGTCTAGCTGTCCCTGCAAAATTGTCCTAGTAAAGCCACTCCTAGACCTGAAAAGCAATCCCGTATGTAATGCTTTGTAAAAGGACATACAGAGGACCATGTAGCTGCCTCTAGAATACTTAGAGACCATTCCTCTCCAATAGGTCAAAGAAAAAAAAGTTATGTCACCACAATGTTCCATCTGTGTTGCTCATCTTCTTTCATTCATCACAGATGAGTTTGGTTCCAAGCCCTCGGAACAGAGTTGGCCTTTTTACCAAGCTCGGGCCAGCCAAAAAACTCTCCAGCCAAGTTTCTACCCAGAATGCCCTTCTCCCCGTTGCCTCAGCTAGAGTTTGCTAGAGAAAAGAAAGTAAAGCAGAGGCCACTTCTGTGCAACTACCCTAGGGCACCACTTAGACCCAAAACATCCCTCAGGAGCCTTTGGAGGGGGAAGGAGGGTGGGAAGTGATTAATGAAAGATGAACAACACAGATGAAACATTATGGTAAGACATAACTTCTTTATCTGAGGTTGTTAATCTTCTTTCCATTCATCACAGATGGGACAGAATCCCAAGCTACCTTCAGGTCCATGGGCAGCCCTACTGGAAGAACATTCCCGAGTACCATTGAGCCGAAGGCAGCTCTCTCTCTCTGGAGACCAGTCCAATTTGTAATGAATGATAAAGGTATGAGGGCTTAGCCCAAGTAGCTGCTGCACAGATATCATCCATGGATGCCCTGGAATGGAAAACTACAGATGTTGCCATAGATCTAGTGGAGTGAGCTGTAACTTTTGGCATAGGTTCATTACTGAGGGAATAGATGAAATGTTTCCAGTCCCTTAGCCATTTTAATAAAATAACCTTGGAAATGGCCTCTCCCATTCTGGGCCCAGAACAGGAGATAAAAAGCTGTTCAGATTTACGGATAGGTTTGGTCCTGTATAGATAAAATTTCAATTGTCTATGTACTTAGAGTAATTGCAGTACTCTCTTCTACTGGCAAAATTCAGAAAGAACATTGGTAGGTCGATGGTCTGCTTTACGGAGAATTCAAAAACAACTTTGGGGAGAAAGGATGGATTCCTCTGACGTAATGCTCTCTCTTTATGAAAGACCAGATAGGGCCTCTTGATACACAATGTCTGCAGCTCCAAGACTCTTCTGGCAAACATGATGGCTACCAAGAACAAGGATTTCCAAGACAAAAACTTTAGGTCACACTGCGCAGCAGGTTCAAAAGGTTTGAGTCAAAGACTAAGGACTAGAGTGAGGTTCCACGGGCTGTCTGACAGGAGGCCTGATATGAGAAGTCCCCTTGAGGAAAGCCTTGCAAATGCGTAGGGAGATAAGAGGGGTGCCATCTATACCATTGTGGAAATTGCCACAAGATGTACTTGTACAGTAGAGGCAGAGGCTCCATTACCAAAAAACCTAGCCAAGTATTGAAGCACTGCAGTAACTGGAGCTGAATACGGGTCTAACAGGTTATCCTTGGACCAGATGGAGAATTTTTTTCCATTTATCCTGGTATAGTCTTCCGGTGGATGGTTTATGACAGGCCAGAATGATGGCTCGCTCGAACAGGCGAGGAGGGATTAGCTTGCCTGGCTACTAGTAGAAGTGGAGAAACCAAGCTGTCAACTTGAGACTGGACAGATTTGGATGACTCAATCCTTGGGGGTGAGTAATCGGATCTGGTAAAAGGTCCAGAATCCATGGTGGGTATACTAGGTGAGGACGAAGGAAGGGGAACCAAACTTGTCAAGGCCAGAATGGGGCTATGAGGATCACCTTTCATCTCAACTGAAGACCTTTCTTTAGAAATTGTGGGATCAGAGGGATGGCAGGATAAGCGTAGAAAAGCCCCGTGGGCCAATCGTGGATCAGAGCACCCCTCGGTGACTCCCCTTCCGGGGGAAGCAGGGTGAAATAGCTGCTGCACTTGGTGTTTGATAAGGAGGTGAAAAGATCAAAGCAGGGCTGGCCCCAGTGGCGGAAGATTGCTGATGCCACCTTGGGGTTGAGGGACCACTTGTGAGGCATGAGGATGCATCTGCTTCAGCTTGTCCGCAATCACGTTGGAGTTCCCCAGGGTATGCGTTGCTGTTAGAAAGTGGTTGGAAATAATCATCCATTGCCAAATTCTCATGGCTTCTCGACACAGGGGATAGGACTTTTGTTGATATACCAGACTACAGACAATGTCTGACTAAATTGCAATTGTCCCAGAAGACAGACGAATGGAAGGCCTGCAACCCTAACAGCACAGCTCTCAGTTCCAGAGCATTGATATACAGGGTGGGCCTCAGAGGTGGACCATATGCCTTGGACAGTCTTTCCCTGGAAATGCCCCCCCACCACCCGATCAGGGAAGCATCCGTGGTCACAACGGCCGTGGGCTGAGGAGATTGAAATGGACGACTCCAAAGTTCTACATTGGGCCTCATCCACCAAAGCAGGTCCTGTTTGCAGGAGTTGGTTATTCAAACCTGGTAACTGAGGGGGTGATAGCTTGGGAACCACTGACACAGAAGGAGCCATTGCAGAATCCGCATGTGTAGCTTTGCTAGAGGCACTATTGGGATTGACGCTGCCATAGAACCTAGGGCCTGAAGAACTTCCCTTGCAGAAACTGTTTGTGAGAGTATCACCCGGAGGTGAAGGCTCAATCGATGGAGTCTGTGAACTGGTAGCAATACCAGACAGGACTGACTACTGTACACTGCTCCAATTAACTATTTCTTGTGTAGGGACAAGGTTTGATTTCTCCCAATGTATCGTCATTCCCAACAATTTAGCCAGAGAGTATAATGTAGTGCTGTTACCAGAAGATGCTCAGTGGGGGTGGTAAGGAGCCAGTCGTCCAGATATAGAAACACCCAGAATCCTTTTAGTCTCAAGTGAGGTGTTACCACTGCCATGCATTTCGTGAACACTCTGGGGGCTGAAGAAATGGAACGGCAGGGCACGGAATTGATAATGACCTAGCCGGAAGCGAAGCAGACTCCTGGAGCATTTCTGCATCTTGAGGTGGTAATACACATCCTGGAGATCTACAGAGCACATCCAAATCGCCTTCTCTTAAAAAGGAGAGAATGGACTGAAACATGAACATCCGGAATTTGGTTTGGGTGACAGACTTGTTTAAGCTGCTGAGATCCAAAATGAGTCTCCTGTCCCGTCTTTTTTGGCATCAAAAAGAATCTAGAGTAAAATCCGGATCCGAGCTGGTCTGGTGGGACTGGATGGATGACTTTTTTTGTGACAGCTTTATATATCTCTGAAGCCGCTTCTTCCCTTTGACTGGGTGAACGTCGGGAAGTTTTCTTGGGGAATTTAGCTGACAAGAAAGGGGAATGGTGTAAACTCTGGTGATAATGCTCTGCATCCAACAATCAGTGGTGATGGGACTGCCAGGCAGCTTGGTGCAGAGAGAAATGACCCCTGACTGCTTCCAGAGGTAAGCAAATCGGGCTGCTCCTCAGGAGCGCTGATAAGCCTGCCCAGAGAAGGAATCCCTGGAGCCCTGATTACGAAGACCCCCTCTGCCTCTATAGGGGCGGCTTCCGGAATGGTTACCCCCCCTGCCTCTGGTATCACCACCATGTGCAGCACAGAAGGGACCCTGAGATTTCTTATGCCACATCTTTCCACTCTGATTCTTGAAGAAGGTATGTTGAGGACTGGAAAACCATAGGCCTACGGTAGACAGGGTCTGTCTTGTTCGCACCTGGCTAGCGTGTCCTTCATTTTGTAGTCAAAAACAGATGAAGCTTCAAATGGGAGCATTCAAAAAGGAAGACTTGAAGGGGTCCGCGAGGTCACAAATGCACATCCAGGCATGACGCCTCATAATGCCCAAACCTGCTGCTCTAGCCACCCCTTCGGTTGCATATGACAGCAACCTCATGGACGAGCTGGATATTGATTCCAGGGTTGCGAGCTGCAAGGCCACTTTGTCCCTAACCTCGTCAGACAACTGTCCTGCAAGCATCCCAGAGAGTTCAGAGAAAGTCCCTCTGGAGCTTCATAAAATGCGCCAAATAATTCAGGGACCATATGGCAAAGGTCCCTGATGCAAAAACATCCTTCAAGTCTGTCCACCGCCCGGGACTCTCTATTGGGCGGGTGGACAGCAGGACTTTCCTCAGCTAAGTTCTTTTTCAAGGCCACCACCATAGCATCAACTGGTAACCCTTTGGACCAATGTGGGTTCTCCTTGGGAGGGGAAAGAATTTTATCTGGTCTCAGAGGGATCGCCTCAGTGGAATCAGGGTTCTTTCAAGCGTGTAGCATGACGAGCTCGTCGGCAGGCGGGGTCACACGAGGTAGAAGGCCAGGCACAAAAAGCCTGCAGGAATACCAACTCCTCAGACGAAGGGTTGGAGGGCTTAGTTACCTCTCTGCTTTAACATTTTCAGGATGTCTCCGAAAGAGACATCAGGAGGTGACCTTGGGGACCCTTCACTATCATTGTAATCCATGTCTTCCGTTAAGGACTCCTCGGGTGAGTCCATGCGCTTCCTCTTGCACGTCTTCTTTTGAGGGGGATCCTCAGTGGGGGGAGGATTTGAAAGAGCGGGTACCATGAACAGGGGTGTCCTGTGGCTTCTCTGCCCGGTGTCTCGGGGGGGTGGTCTGTGACAGCTGTAGCTCAGGGGGGAAACTGGGGTTCTGACATCGGAGTGCTGCCAGAAGAAAGACCCCCTCTCCATCTCGCGGAAGAGATGGGAGCCCGGAACCAAGATGGATAACCTCGGGACCGGGGTCGCATCCCGCTCAGACAAACCCGCCCCCCAGGATAGCGCCTCAAGCAGGATCAGCACGGATGCTGCTATCGGCACTGAGGAGAGAGGTAGCTCCATACACCGGGCTGACACGACCGTCCCCCAATCCCCAGATTGAGGAAGGACCGGGTCAGCCAGAACTGAAGACCAGAAGGACAAACTCGGAGCCTGCGTGAGATGCACCGTAGGCACCAATGTGATGGATTCCAAGAAAGATGTCGGAGCAGAAGACTTCAGAACAGAAATGGTCAGAATGTAAAATGGAGTCCGTGGAGAAGGCAACCCAAGGCCTGCAGGTGGATAGGTCTTAGAAAGTGAGGGAATGCCCCTGGCTAACAACAGCTGGTCTACAAGACACGCCAGGTTGTGTTCAGAAAGGCTCCTGGTGGATCCAGTGGATACTCCGGACGGGGAGTCGGGAATTTCGATGAAGGCGCTATAAGCTTGGCCCAGAAATGGATCTACGGAGGGGGGAGTATCAGGTCCGTGGTACAAGGTCTGGGGTCACAGAAGTCTCTAGGTTAGAGACCGGAAGTAAAGGGGTCAAATCCAGTGAGGTCGGTACAACGCTCGGTGCCGAAGTGGCACTCTGAGCTGAAATGGTCGGTTCCAAAATGGAAACTAATGATGTAGTCGAAGGTGTGCCCTGATCCGAAGTGGTCACAGGTGCCGAAGTAGAAATAGGCGTAGCAAGGTCTACAATCGGTGCCGGAGGCAGGACCAATGCCGAAATGGGTGTCGGTACCGATGTTTTTGAGATGGACGGAGCTGAAGAAGATGGAGCCGAGGAGGCTGATTTATGCTCCAAAGATAACTTTGGGACCTTTGATTTCCCAGGCTTGCTTTGATCACCCGATGGTGAGGAAGGAACACAGTGGGATCTCTTTGTCCTTAGAAAGAGGGGTTGAGACCTCCATCACAGAAATGGCCTCTGAGAAGGGAGACTTGAGTAACCCTTTCAGAATGAGTTTATTTTTGAGCTCATTAAGAGTGCATAGACTAAAACTCTGACAAATGTCACATGACTGTTGCACCGAAAGGTGCAACACTCCCAAACAGTATACACACTTATCATGAGAATCACTGTTAGGTAACTTGCCCTTACATGAAGTGCAATGCTTAAATCCTGAAGTACCCTTCTTATCGACATCTTGATACAGAAAACAGGCCAACTGTATACTCCAACTATAATCAAAGTCAACTCCGTTCAAAAAAAAGTCACAAATGAAACAATACACTGGTATGACAGAGAAAAGAAAGGAAACACCTGAATAAAAGACAGCTAATAGGTTAAACAAAACCAACTATGGTATTAAAGAAATACCACAAGGGTAAGGGAGGAAGGCCATACCAACAACGGTACTTGAAAGTGTACCAACGGTAACTACGGGTAGAGAAGAAAAAACAAGGTCCAACAGGAGAAGACACTAGAAAAACTAATCGCTTAATAAAATATGAAGATATCCAAAATATTTCACACAAATATCAAAAAGGTTTCACTTAGCTGAGAGCTCGTCTGAAACGCCGCTTTACAGCTATGTGGCAAACGAGATCTGAGGTAACAGGGAGAAGGGCATTCTGGGTAGAGACTTAGCTCGAGAGTTTTTTTGGCTGGGGCGAGCTTGGTAAAAAGGCAGACTCTGTTCCGAGGGCTCAGAACCGAACCCATTAGTGATGAATGGAAAGAAAATTAACATCAGATTGAATGTTCTTTTAAATACAGACAATCCTAGATGCATGGAAGCAAAAAGATTAAACATGAATGGTTGCAACCTCAATAGTCTTGTAGATGTCAGAGCAATAAATCAGCTAGTCTATCAAAAGCACTCAGAATAGCTGGTTCAAATGTAGAGAGAAATAACTTTCCCAGCAAAAAATAAAGGCTGCAAAAAAGTGTCACCTGACTAACAGGTGACGCTACATATCAGCAGAAAAACTCTTAATACAATAAGTTGAGCGAAGTCTAAAAATGGGGACGATCCACAGCTAGACATGTTGAAATGGCTGATATATACCCCCTACCAATAGAAAGTACAGTTTTGTACCTACCATAAATGTAGATGTTCGAGTGCTAATACAGCTGCAGTCATAACAGATGGGTTCTCCTGCCATCAGGCGGGTCCTCGGTCGGCCGAATTCTAAAGTCTAGGTCCGGCGTCAGTGGTCGTCGCTTCTTCCCTGACGTCAGTGCGATAGGGGTATAAAGGAACCAGCCGACGCCATTTTCTTCAGTTTTTCTTGCCCCAGATGTCAGGTGCCCCCAGAAGGAAGGCAATACATAAATTTGTGTGATAATGCAGTGCAATATAATCAAAATACAGTAGTTGCAAGCAAATACATCATAAATGAAAACCCCAATCAGGTTGTATGAGGATGTGCTAGCCTATAGGCCTGTCCCAAGAGGGGAAGGAGGGAGGGAAACCTGGAATGCAGCTGTATTAGCACTCGAACATCTACATTTATGGTAGGTACAAAACTGTACTATGTTCATCGTGCATACAGCTGCAGTCATAACAGATGGGTAGAATCTCAAAGCTAAGAAAGGGGTGGTAGGCACTAGGTGGAACTAGGAGGAGCCAAAATGCCCTGCAAGACTGCAGTGGCAAAGCCTGCTCTAGATTTGGAGTATAATGGTAGGTTGTAGTGCTTGGAGAAGGTATGCACATAACTCCAAGTGGCTGTTTCCAAAATATCCTTGGTAGGAACTCCTCTGAGGAAAGCTGCAGAGGTGGCTGTGGCCCTGGTGGAATGCGTTCTAATGCCTGTAGGAACAGTTTTGCCATGAAAGGTATAGCAAAAGCATATGCAGTGGGCTATCCATTTTGAGACTGTCTGTTTGGAAATTGGCTTCCCTTGAGCTCCTACTGCATAGGCCACAAAGAGCTGTTCTGATTTTCTGAAAGGCTTTGTTCTGTCCAAATAATAACGCAGTTGTCTGTGGATGTCCAAGGAATGTAGTAATCTCTCACCTTTGTTTTGAGGATTAGGATAAAAAGTAGGTAAATGTATGGCCTGATTTAAAGCTACCCTAGATACCACTTAGGCATAAAGGACGGGTTGGTTCGTAAGGAAACTCTGTCCTGATGGAAAATGATAAAAGGCTGGACAGCCATGAGAGCCTGTAGTTCTGAAACTCTACGAGCTGAGGTGATAGCCAGAAGGAAAGCTGTTTTCCAGGACAAATATTACAAATCTGATGAGGCAGCTGGCTCAAAGGGAGGCAAGGTCAATTTTTCCAAGATCCCAAGCAGGTATTGGTTGTTTCCTTGGAGGCCTTAAATTCTTAGCCCCTCTGAGGAACTGTCTTAAGAGAGGGTGAGAGAATAAAGGTGTATCAGTGTTGTATTCTTCAGAAATGGCTGAGGCATGGATTTTGATGGAGGAGAAAGTCCACTGCTTAGCAGTTCAGCCAAATATTTTAGTATTTGAGGTAAATTCAGTTTTCCAGGATCCTGGCCCTTTTTCTCATTCCAGACACAAAAACGTTTCCATTTTGCGGAGTAAGCTTTTCTAGTTGATGGCCTTCTGGCCTCCAAAATGACATCCTGCACCTCCTTGGAGAGTAGGGCCTGTTGTGATGCTAAGGAATCTTCCATGCGGCTAGATTGAGTGTTTTTAGCTGGCTGTGAAGAGTTTTGAAACTGTGCTGAGTCAGAAGAAGAGGCATTAGAGGCAGGGTCCATGGCGGGGAATGCGTCAGACTCCTCAGGAGTGGGTACCAGTGTTTCCTTGGCCAGTCCGGAGCAATGAGAATCATCTTTGGTCTGTCTGCTTTGGTTTTTAATAGAACTTTGGGCAGCAGAGGAAGAAAGGCATAAACTGTCATTGATGTCCAAATGAAAGAAAGAGCGTCCACTCTCCAGGCCTTTGGATGGAAGATCCTTGAGCAGAATTTTGTCAATTGATGATTCTTGTGGGAGGCAAAGAGATCTATGTCTGGCCTTCCCCATTCTTGGATTATTTCTGTAAAAATTTTTGGATGCAATTTCCATTCATGTGGATCTGTCATATTCCTGCTTAGGTTGTCTGCCAGCGTGTTTTCCTTGCCTGGCAAGTACTGTGCTTGTAGTTCCATTTGTAAGTCCATGGCCATGTTCCAAAGTGACATGGCCAGTCTGCATAGGGGGTAAGAATGTGTTCCTCCCTGTTTGTTTATGTACCACATAACTGTGGTGTTGTCAGTTCTTATCAATAGTTGACCTGGTTGTAGAAGGTCCTTGAAAGCTATAATAGCATTTATTACTGCTAGCATTTCTTTTTGATTGATGTGAAGGTGCTTTTCTTTTTGGGACCATTTGCCCTGAATGCACCGATCTGTCATGTGCACCCCCCAGGCGTAGTCCGAGGCGTCTGTTGTGATGACTTATTTGCTTGAGGCTTGCTGAATGGAAGACCTGTGTTTGACATGCTTGAGCCCACCACAGAAATTCCTTTTGCAGACATGGAATTAGTGGTATTACTGTTTCCAAACTGTGGCTGTGTTGAGACCATATGTTTTTCAGGTACCATTGTAGTTGCCTCATATGCAGCTTTGCACATGGGATTAGTAAGATGCAAGATGCCATGAATCCCAGAGCCTGCAGGATTTTCCTTGCAGTCAGCCTGGTGCAATTTGCTAGTGTTCTGAAGTATTGAATTAGTTGCCCCTGCTTCTCTGGCGTGAGGTAGGCCATCTGGGTGTTTGTGTCCAAATTGGCACCCAGGAAAATTATCTTCCAAGAGGGTATTAGCCTTGATTTCTTTTTGTTGACTGTGTATCCCACAAAGTTAAATAACATTATTACATAAGCCAGATGTTTCAGAAGAATGTGCTTGCTGTCCGCTTGGATCAGGCAGTTGTCCAAATCGGGGTATATTTGAATCCCTTGAAGTCTGCAGTAGGCAATTACTGATGCCAGGCATTTCGTGAATACTCTGGGCGCAGTACATAAGCCAAAGGGCAATGCAGAGAATTGATAATGGGTTGAACCTGCAAGAAATCTGAGGTACCTTCTGCAATTTTGTCTGATTGGGACATGCAGGTATGCCTCCTTGAGGTCCAATGTTACCAGCCAAGACTCCTTGCCCAGCATGGAAAGAAGTTGCTGTAGAGGGAGCATCTTGAATTTTGGTACGAGTAGAAATGTGTTTAGGATGGATAGATCCAAAATAGGTCTCCAATCTTTTCCCTTCCTTGGCACCAGAAATAGCCTGGAATAAAAACCTTGACCTTGTTCGTGCGTAGGTACCTCTTGAATAGCTTTCATGTTTATGAGATCTGTAATTTGCCTTTGTGCCTCTGCCCTTTGTTTGTGTGGCAGGTTTGGCATGCCTCTCATTTTTGGAAGGGTGTGAAAATGGAATTTGTAGCCTCTGTTTATAATGTCCAGGATCCATTTGTCCTTTGTGACAACATGCCAATTTTTTGAAAATAATGCCAGCTTTCCTCGTAAGGGGGCTGCCATTTGAGACCTGGTTGGCATGCAAAGGGGAAAGTCATTGGGTTTGCTTTCTGAAAGATTGCGAGTTGTCCTCACCACCTCTTTGTGTAGGAGCTTGCCATTGTCTGCCTCTAAACGATCCTTGGGATTGTCCTCTGCCCCTCGGCCTGTATCTGCCTCTTTGGGGTCTGTCTGTGGCAGGAAAGGACCAGTTTTTGGAAGGCCAATTTCTACTAAAACGTGGGGGTTGAACCTGTAGAAATTCTTTCACAGTTTGCATTGATTTAGCCTTTTCCTCCATTTTCCTTAATACCTCCTCAGCATTAGCACCAAATAGTACATCCTTTTGAAGAGGGGCGTCTAGTAATTTAGCTTTGACATGATCAGGCAAGGCTTGTTCCTTGAGCCAGGCATGCATACGTATGACTGATCCTGTAACAGCAGCTCTACATGAGGCCTCTAGAGCATCAAAACCACATTGCAAGGTATGCTTACCCACTTGTTCTGCACTATGCATCAAATCCTGCAACTCCTTCAAGTCTGGTTGTTCAGGTTGTGACATTTTACTCTTCAATTGTGATAACAAAAACTGTTGGTATTTTAGCATATGAAACTGACAGTTTAAGGCCCTCATAGATAAGGTAGCCGAGGTATATACCTTTTTTCCCCACCTTTCTAAGGATCTGGAATCTCTCTCGGAAGGCAATGGATTTTTGGCAATGGAGGCCTCAACTCCCTTGGGGCCCTGTGAGATGGTTTCTGGGTCAGCAGCATGGCTTTTGTATAGAAATTGGTGTGAGTCAGGAACCCTGTAGTACCTGTCAGGCTTAACTGGAGCTGGAGTCTGGGTTAAGGCAGGCCTCCGAGTAAACATCATCTAGGATGTCCAAGACAGGAGGTATAGCCAGAGGCCTGTGCTGAGGTAACAAGAGAAATTCCCAGAGCCTTTTCTTGGAATCTGAATAATCCTGGCCTTCCCAGTGGAGGTGTTCCCTTAAGGTATGCAAAGTTTCCCCAAATGAGTAGTCCTCAGGGAGGGATACAGAAGGGATGGACTCCTCCGCATCAGAGTCTTCAAAAGGGGAGTAAGACTGTTCCTGATCAGAGTGCTCTGAGATAATGGAGCCCTGATCAGAGGAGGGGGAATCTTCCTCCACTCTGGGCTTTTTGTCCAGTGGGGGCTGAGAACCTCTGATTAGAGTAATTAAATCCTCAGCTATTTTAAGCATCTGTTTCTCAGGCATGGGGCCTGGGGATGGGCCCTGTGTAGCTGGTCTCTTAGAGTGCATGGTTGCTTTAGACTTTGTGAAAGCCTTGATGGAGAAAGAGGAGGAAGGTCTGAAGACACCTTGAGTGGAGGTGGACCTGTCCACATTCTGAGTTTCAACGCCAAGAGTGGCTTCGGTATCTGTAGTCTGGGTGTGGGCCGAGGAGCCTGCGACCTCGGGCACAGGAGCCACCGTCAAAGAAGTGTCGTCGGTAATCAGGGGCTGCATAGGCGCCTCGCTGAGAACCGGACCACGTGTAGTCGGCTTTGGCGTGGTGTCAGTAGAGGCCGCGGACCTCGTGTGTCGGTCCTTGTCTTTGCGTTTTTTAGACAAAACCGGAGTCGGAGTATCCGACGACATAGTATAGTTAAATGCTTTCCCAAAATAATGCTGGGCGAACTCCGCCTGACACTTAATAGTGCGTTTGTTGAATGTAGCACAAAAGCGACAGACCGAGACGTCGTGGTCTGGGCCTAAACAAGGTATACAGAGGGAATGGAAATCCTTATGCGGTATTTGCTTCCCACAAGAAATACAATTATTAACTTTGTCTGACCTCCGTCTGAGGCAAGAAAAGTTTCCCCAACGGGGTACTTAGCTTTTAAGAAGACTTCGGTTTCCAAATTTTCGTAATCTCAGGAGCTGGCCGACCGGCACTTGCGAACTGCTTCTGCTGCGGGCACCGTGCGGCAAGAAAGACTTGAGAAAATGGCGTCGGCTGGTTCCTTTATACCCCTGTCGCACTGACGTCAGGGAAGAAGCGACGACCACCGACGCCGGACCTAGACTATGGAATTCGGCCGACCGAGGACCCGCCTTACGGCAGGAGAACCCATCTGTTATGACTGCAGCTGTATGCACGATGAACATCTGCAGTGGCAAAACCAGCTCTAGTCTTAGCATATAGAGGCAGGTGATGGTGTTTGGTGAAGGTGTGCACTGAACTCCAAGTTGCAGCTTCCAGAATATCCTTGGTTGGCACTCCCCTGAGAAAGGCTGCCGATGTAGCTGTAGCCCTGGTGGAGTGGGACCTAATGTTAGGAGGTACTGGTTTCCCATGATGCGAGTAGCAGAAACATATGCAATACCCTATCCATTTAGAAATGGTCTGTTTTGAGATCGCTTTTCCTTGTGATCCTGTAGCATAGGCTACAAAGAGCTGGTCAGTTTTTCTGAGAGCCTTAGTTTTATCCAAGTAGTAACGTCATTGCCTGTGAATGTCCAAATAGTGCAGGAGTCTTTCTCCTTTGTTCTGGGGATCTGGGAAGAAGGTGAGCAAGTGAATGGTTTGGTTTAGGGCCACACTGGATACCACCTTTGGCATAAAGGAAGGGTTAGTTCGTAGAGACTCTGTCTTGATGAAAAATGAAGAAGGGCTCCACTGCCATTAGTACCTGTAGCTCAGACTCTTCTAGCTGAGGTTATTGCTAGTAGTAGGGCAGTTTTATATGAAAGAAATTTTAAATCAGCTGCAAAAGCTGGTTCAAAGGGCGGCAGTGTAAGCTTTTCCAGAACAAAGTTGAGATCCCAAGTAGGTGTTGGAGCTCTCCTTGGCGGTCTTAAGTTCTTAGCCCCTCTGAGATACTGTCTTAGGAGTGGATGTGAGAATAAAGGAGGATCCGTGCTGTAATGAGCTGAAATTGCTGAGGCATGGATCTTAATAGATGAAAAGGAAAGTGCTTTGTGTAACATCTCAGTTAAATATTGTAGGATCTGAGGGATGTTTGGATCAAGGGGATTTAGACCTTTAGCCTGGTTCCAGGCGCAAAATCTTTTCCATTTGTCTGAATAGGTTTTCCTGGTGCTGGGCCTCCTGGCCTCCACAATGACATCCATAACAGCTTTGGATAAAGATGTTGGCTGGTTGTTTAGGTAATTTGCCATGCAGCCAGGTTTAAAGTCTTGAGCTGGCTGTGTAGAATCTGATTGTCTCGCTGGGTTAGCAGGTGAGGAATTTGTGGCAAAATCCATTGTGGGCCGTGGGCCATGTTCCTTAAAATTGGATACCAATGCTGGCGTGGCCAGTCTGGTGCAACGAGCACCATTTGTGGCCTCTCTAATCTGACTTTAGGCAGGACCTTTGCTAGAAGAGGCAGTGGAGGGAAGGCATACACTGTTAATGTTTTCCAACTGAATGAGAGGGCGTCCACTTCCCAAGCTAATGGATGGAAAGTACTTGTGCAAAATTTTTGAAGTTGGTGGTTGTGGGGGCTTGCAAACAGATCTATGTCTGGGCATCCCCACTTTTGAGCTATCATTGTAAATACTTGTGGATCTAGTTTACATTCGTGTGGATCCATGATGTTTCTGCTTAGGTCGTCTGCCAATGTGTTTTTCTTTCCTGGCAGGAATTGTGCTTGTAATTGAACCTGGTAAGACAGTGCAGTGTTCCACAAGGTCATTGCTTGCCTGCATAGAGGGTAGGAATGTGAGCCCCCTTGCTTGTTTATGTACCACATTACTGTGGTATTGTCCGTCTTTATTATTAGTTGTCCTGGGTGTAGAAGGTCCTTGAAAGCTGTTAGGGCATTCTGTACTGCTAGCATTTCTTTTTGATTGATATGCAGATGCCTCTGATCTGAAGTCCATTTGCCCTGAATGCACTGCCCTGCCATGTGTGCTCCCCAGGCATAGTCCGATGCATCTGTTGTCATAGTTTGCCTGGCTGTGGGTAAGGTGAAAGGCTGACCCTTGTTGAGGTGACATGCCTGTGCCCACCATAGAAACTCCTGTTGAAGGCAGGGAATGAGTGGTATTATTATTTCCAAGCTTTGGCTGTGCTGAATCCATACACTTTTCAGGTACCATTGTAATTTCCTCATATGCAGTTTTGCAAATGGTATTAGTAGTATGCAAGATGCCATGAATCCCAAGGCCTGCAGAATATTTCTTGTAGGGAGTTGGGTCTTTGTTGCCATTATTTTTGAAATATTGAATCAGCTGTCGTTTGTCTTGCGTGAGATAAGCCATTTGGGCCGTTGTATTCAAGCTGGCAGCCAGGAATATTATGTTTTGTGAGGGCACTAGTTTTGATTTCTTTTCGTTTTCTGTGTACCCTAGGCAACTTGGAAGGTGTTTGACAAATGCCAGATGCTTTAAAAGAATGTCCTTGCTTTCTGCTTGAATAAGGCAGTCGTCCAGGTATGGGTATATTTGAATTCCTCTTTGTCTGCAGTATGCAATTACTGGTGCCAGGCATTTTGTGAAGACCCTGGGCGCAGTAGATAAGCCAAAGGGCAGTGCTGAGAATTGCTAACGTGTTGAACCTGCAATGAAGCGGAGGTATCTTCTGCAATTTTGTCTGACAGCGACATGCAGGTATGCCTCCTTGAGGTCCAAAGAGACTAGCCAAGCATTCTTGCCCAGCATGGGAAGAAGTTGCTGTAGTGTTAGCATCTTGAATTTTGGTACTTGCAGATAGGTGTTCAGAATTGAAAGATCCAGAATGGGTCTCCATGCTTCGTCCTTTCTTGGGACTAGGAAGAGTCTTGAGTAAAATCCCTGTCCTTGCTCCTGTGTAGGTACCTGTTGAATGGCTCTCATGTCCATTGATTTGGTGGCAGGTTTGGCATTCCTTTGATCCTTGGTAAGATATGAAAGTGAAATCTGTATCCTTGAGAGACTATGTTTAGAACCCATTTGTCTTTTGTGATGATGTGCCAGTTGTCTGCAAAAAATGCTGGTTTTCCTCCCAAGGGAGCTGCCAGGAGAGATTTGCTTGGTAGTTTGAGGATAGAGTCATTGCGTTTGTCTTCTGCTAGCTTGGGGCCTGTCTTCTCCTCTTTTCTGGGTAGCAGAACCCCATTGGCAAGGTTTGTAAGGGCCCTGTGACTGACCTCTGCCCCTTGGGCGTCTGTATTTGCCCCTCTGTGAGCTGTCTGAAGCTGGAAAGGACCATTTTTTGTTGGCCAATTTCTGCTGAAACGAGGGAGTTGTACCTGCAAAAAATCCTTGACCGTTTGCATAGACTTTGCCTTATCCTCCATTTTCTTTAAAACCTCTTCTGCTTTGACACCAAATAATACATTCTGCTGTACAGGTGCATCCAATAATTTTGCTTTAACATGGTCAGGGAGGGTTTGTTCTTTTAACAAAGCATGTCTACGTATGACAGAGCCAGTAACAGCTGCTCTACAGGAAGCTTCCAATGAATCAAATCCGCATTGTAAAGTATGTTTGCCCACCTGTTCAGCTGCATGCAACAGATCCTGCATTTCCTTGAATTCAGACTGTTCTGAATGTGTGCTCATTTTTTATTTCAACTAAGACATTAGGAATTGCTGATATTTCAACACGTGAAACTGGCAATTTAATGCTCTCATAGCCAGAGTTGCTGAGGTGTATGTTTTCTTTCCCCATCTATCTAGGGCTCTGGAATCCCTTTCACAGGGCACAGGATTTTTAGCCATAGAAGCTTTTGCTCCCTTAGGACCCTGGGAAATTGTTTCTGGGTCAGCTACAGGGCTTTTATAAAGGAATTTGTGCGAGTCAAGTACTCTGTAGTATTTGTCTGGTTTGGCTGAAGCAGGAGGTAGAGAATCTGGATTTAAACTAGACTCCAAGTAAACATCATCCACAATATCTAAAACAGGAGGGATAGCAAGAGGTCTGTGCTGGGGTAGTAAAAGGTACTCTTGGAGCCTTTTCTTAGAATCTGAGTAATCCTGGCCTTCCCAGTGGAAATGTTCCTTCATGGTATGTAAAGTTTCCCCAAAGGAGTAGTGTTCAGGGGGAGATGCTGAGTGAAGAGTCTTCAGCATCAGAGTCTTCATAAGGTGGAAAAGTGTAATCCTGCTCCTCAGAGGAATCCGAGGAGAGTGAAACCTGGACAGAGGATGCATAATCCTCCTCTTATCTTGGTCTTTTATCAGGAGGGGGATGGGAACCCCTGATAAGGGTAATCAAATCTTCAGCCATCTTAAGCATCTGTTTCTTAGGCATGGGGCCTTGAACTGTAGACTGATGTACAGTTTTCTTAGGTTTTAAAGGAGTTTTAAGCTTAGCATAAGATTTAATGGTGAGTGTAGTCGGTCTGAAGACACCTTCTGCAACTGAAGATGTTTTCTACTTCTGCTCCGGTGTCGGTAGATAGCTGCGTCAGCCTAGTAGACTCTGCTTGGGAATCCGCAGCTGTCTGGGGTTCCAGTTCTGCGGTCGTCAGGGGCTGCGTAGGCCCTCACTGAAAACCGGAGAACCGGCGACAGGCCCAGTTGAGGCCTCGGAGTCTGACTTGTTCCTAGGCTGCCTGTCCTTATCCTTGCGTTTTTTATGTATGGCGGTCGTCGGCTGCTCTGACGGCATGATATAATTAAATTTCCTACCAAAGAAATGCCGTGCAAAGTCAAAATGGCATTTGATAGTTTATTAAACCTAGCGCAAAACCGACAACCTGTGACGTCGTGGTCTGGGCCTAGGCAAGGAATACAATAGGAATGGAAGTCCTTATGGGGTATTTGCTTCCCACAAGAAATGCAACTGTTAACTTTTTCTGACATCGGACTGAGGCAAGAAAATGTTCCCAAACGGGGTACTTAGCTTTATTAAAGACTTCGGACTGAAATTCAAATCGAAAATCTCAGGTGTTGGCCGACCGGCACTTGCGAACTGCTTCTGCTTCGGGCACCGCACGGCAAGAAAGACTGGAGAAAATGGCGTTGGATGCCTCTTATAGACCCCTGGCGCACTGACGTCAGGGAAGAAGTGACAGCAACCGACGCCGGACCAAGACTTTGGAATTCGGGCCGACTGCAGGACCACCTGACAGCAGTATAACCCAAGTGTGATGACTGCAGCAGGGTAACACGATGAACATCAAACAGGCCATAGGATAGTAACTCTTGCAAATGTTTGAGAACCAGAGGTAATAATCCAGCACAGGGCCCTCATTATAGGTGCAGTGCCAACTAGAAAAATCTTCTCCATCGGTTAACTTAAGATTTCCTGGTAGCAGGATTTTTCGTGTCCTTTACTACATAGGAGGTTACTAGGCTATCGACTCGGAGGTCATTTCAAGCCTAGCCGTTTCATCTCAACATATCACAGTCATAGATACTCTAGTCAATATCCAGGATTGTATTTACTATTGACCGCTCCACTTCCAGGAGAATTATGGGCACTATCCAAGAATTTACAGTGCCCCATACACTCATCCAGGATCCTTTTGAATTGCGTCAGAGGTGCTCTGCTTCACATGAATTGGCAGTCTATTCCAAATACGAGTCAGTCGCTGGGAGACAAATCTGTCCCTCCAGCATATCCTATTGAAGTCGCAGGCCATATTTAGGTCACTGGAATGGGTAGCTCTAATGCCACTTGATTTATGATGTGCAGCAAATTCATTAGGTTTGGGTCAAAGATTGCTCTCTAAACCAGGCACAAGTCTCCCATAAGTCTACACAATACGGAGTATAGTGACAGGGACTTTTAGTCAGTGTTTTAAGCACGTGTTGGACTCCCTTGATCTTTTCAGTTAGAAACCTCCGAGGTCTCTCCAACTGCAGCAGGTGCTTTGTACCGTACATACTGAAAGGGGTGTTATACTCCATTACGGGTCTGATTAGCTCTCTTTGCACTAGAGGTGATGCCTTTGCTCATCAAGTGTGCTACATAGGTTCATAGGTTCATAGGTTCATACTAGGCTATCTGCCCAAGGGCATTTATAAGCCTAGCCCATAGTTATGTGGCTTTCGCCACCCCTTTAGTTTGAATAAAAACTATGCCTATCATTTTTTCTGTGCCTCTGTCAAGCAGTGACACTGAAGTAATCCCTGGGGTATATCTGCGATCTCCCATCCATTGGTCAAGATTCCTCTTGAACAAGGCCAGCGAGGTGCTCTGCCTCACATGTACCGGGATTTTGTTCCACAGCATAGGGAGTCTCTGGGTGATGAATCTGTCCCTCCAGCACGTTCTATTTATAACCGTGTCAAGGTTTAAGTCTCCCGCCCTTGTGGTTCTGAGGGATCTAGATTTTTGAGGTGAAGCATATTCTTCAAATCTGGGTTTGACATGGCCTTATATGTCAGGCACAGGTCACCTCTGAGCAAGCGGTATGAGACTGAATAAAGCTGGAGTTCTTTCAGTCGGGCAGCATAAGACATATTTTGAGACCCTTTATCCTTTTGGTGAGGAACTTTTGGGGCCTTTCAAGCTGCATCAGGTGTCTGGTCAGATACATTCGAACGGGCATTGTACTCAATCATAGGTCTAATGAGTGATGAGTACAGGGGACGATGACCTCCCTTGATCTAGATGTGAATCCCTTCATGATCAGGTGGGCGATATAGAAGGTTTTCCTAACTACTTTAGCAACATGAGTGTCAAACAAAGACTACTGTCAACTTGGGTCCCCAGATCCCTGATGACTTTTCTGTGCTCAGTGGATTGTCACCTATATGGTAGCTAGGGGTAACCTTGTTTTTCCCGAAGGGTATGACTATGCATTTTTGGCGTTTAACTTCAGGCCATGGCTCTGGCACCAGTTATCCGTTTCTGTGAGGCCCTTCTGGAGGATATCTATGTCAGATGTGTTTTGACTATGGCCAGTTTGCAGTCATCTGCAAACTTTGTCAGCCATAACCCTCCTGTGTTTGCTTGTACTTCAGAAAAGTAGATGCCGAACAAGAGTGGACCCAGGACTGAGCCCTGTGGGACACCACTTGTGACAGGCTTTGAGTCTGACATGGCTCCAGCAACTCTGACCCTGTGGGTTCTGTCGCTTAGCCAGTTTGCAACCCATCTTGTGATGTATGGGTTTACATTCAAGCTGATGAGTTTTTCGATGATACCTGAGTGGGGTATTGTGTCGAAGGCCTTTGCCTTCGACACATAGAAAAGCCTTCCTTACTACCATAGACACATGGTGGCCAAAGTTAAAGGTCGCAGTCTACTTGTGATCCCAGATTTCTCACCACTTTGAAGGTACATAGCATGATGGGACATTGTGCACTTCTTTGCATTCACTTTGAGACCGTGACTAAGAGACCAGTTGTTCTGCACAAGACCCTCCTGAAGTATAATGACATAATTTGGGGATTCAACAACTGCACCTAGTTTGCAGTCAACCGCAAACAAACAGTCAGCCACAGCCCTTTACTTATGGCCTGAATTCCTGAGAATTATATTCCAAACAGTAGGGGGCCCAGCACGGATCCTTGTAGCAGCCCACTGGTGATAGGTCTGATGGTTAATGGGGAGTCACCCACTTGTGTGACCCAGTTAGCTACTCATCTTACAACAAAAGGATTTACATTCAGTTTGCCAAGTTTCAGTAATGTCAGTGTGTCAAATTTTGTTAAAAGCCCTTACCAAGTTAAAGTATGCTGTGTGCACATGTGGGATTGTGTCAACGGCCCTTAACCAAGTCGAGGTATGCTGTGTGCACAGATTTGCCCTCAATAGCCCTGGTCACATTTTCAAAGAAATCCACCAGGTTTAACAGGCAGAATCTGCCACTGGCAAAGCCAAATTGGGTCGGATCCAAGGTTTGGAGGTCGCCTAGTTATTTATGAAGTCAATGATAAGTTCCATGGCTTTACAGATGAGGCTGGTCAGATTTATGGGTCTATAATTCCCAGAGGCTGGTCAGATTTATGGGTCTATAATTCCCAGTCTGTTGCTAAGCCACCTTTTGGAGGGCAATAACTGCTGCTGTTCTCCATTCTGCAGGAACAAAGCCATCAGTTAGGCTGTGATTGAATAGGGTACTTAATGGTGATGCTAGTTCAGGTTTTAGCTTGTTTAGACGACAGCCTGGTATGTTGTCTGGTCCACACAGGCTGCACTTTTTGCCATAGACTAGGCTTTAAATGACCTGCTCTTTGGATGTATGTGTGTGTGTGTGTGTGGGGGGGGGGGGGGGTTGGGGTTAACATTTGTGATAAATTTAGAGAGATAAGTGAGTGAAATGTTGACCAAATCTGTCTTCTAGCAGGTTTGCTATCTCTGAGGGATCAGTCTGTGTGATACCGTTGGTCACTAGTTTGGCACATGCTTGGGTCCTACCTTTTAAGCCAAGTATGTAGCTGTAAAAGGCCCTATGATTATCCTTGGCTATGCCTGCTAAGTTTTTCTCAAAGTTACGCTTAAAAAAATCTGACGTGTTACTTGCCTGTTGAGGGTGAGGAGGGTGCTTTTCCATTGTTAGTCTTCTTACACAGTAACTTTTTGCATTTGTTGTAGAGTTTGTTGATACTGGATGTTCACCAGAGCAGTTTGTTTTTACTTGGGGCTCTGGGCTTTGATTATTTCTGGAACAGTCAAGCCTACACACTTGTACAAGTGATTGTACAGGGCATTAGTGTAAGCTCTGATGAAGTTACCACTTCCAGTTGGGGGTGGGGCTTGGAATGCATTTATACCTTCTCCTAGGAGAAGCAGCTAATTGTAATCCAATAGAAGAACGGGAAGCTCCAGCATGTAACTGAGAGGCTAAAAAAAGTCTAACATATGCTCTATAGAAGCATAAAGGGATGAATATTTTTTTTATGGCCCAAATGGTAAATCTCTTCCATTTGCTAAAGTAAAGCTTATGAGTAGAAGGTTTATGAGCCAACAAGAGGATGTGGTGTACTGGGGAGGAAATATTAGGATGCCTGGCAACTAATGGAACTGGAGGAACCACGCTGTCAGCTTGAGTTTCAAAATGTCTGGATGAACATGTCCAAGTCAGTCTGGATGGGACAGAAGTTCTAGAACCAGGCCCAGAATCCAGAGTTGACAAATCAGATAAGCCCAAAGGAAGGGGAATCAAATCTGTCAAGGTGAAAAAGGTACAATGAGGGTTACTGTGCTTTTCAACTTGAGTGCTTTCTGCAAGAACTTCGGAATTAGAGGTATCTGGGTAAAGTCATACAGGAGATCAGGGGGCCAACTGTGGAGGAGAGCATCTCTGGAGGATTTCTCCGAAGGGGGAATCAGGATAAAGTAATTCCTGTTTAGGGGCGAAGCAAATAGGTCACAGCAAGGTCGACCCACTGACAGATAATCATTTTCTCCACTTTTTGAGAAGCCACTCATGAGGCTGAAGGTTGCATCTGCTCAGCTGGTCTGCAAACACATTGAACTCCTCAGAATGTGCACTGCTATTAGAAAGCGGTTGCAAGAGATCACCCACTGCCACACACGGAGTGCTTCTCGACAAAGGGGGTAAGACTTGGTTCTTCCCCACTTATTGATGTACCAAACTACTGACAAATCATCTGTTTGAATTGCAATTGCCCCCTGAGGAAGAGCTGTCTGAAAGGCCTGCTAGAAGCACCACTTTTAGCTCCAGGACACTGATGTGCAAGTTGGCCTCTAAAAAGGACCAAGTGCCTTTGGCAGTCTTGCCCAAAAAATGCCCCCACCCACCCTATCTAGAAGGCATCTGTGGTCACTATGGCTGTGGACTATGGAAAAACAAAGGGGCGACCACAGAGAATTTACTCAAAATTCATCCACCAAACATCATCCCTCTTGCAATAATTGATCAGAATTTGGTCTGCCAAAGGTTGAAGGATAGACCACTCAGAAGCTAGAAGCCACTGCAGAATTCTCATATGAAACCTGGCTATAGGTACTAGTTACTAATGCTGCCATCACCCCTAGAGTTGTGTACCTACCATAAATGTAGATGAGTGTATTCACTGTTGCAGTCATTACTCTTGGGTTATTCCTGCTGGCAGGCTACCCGCAGTCAGCCTGAATTCCAAAGTCCTGGTCCGGCATCGGTTGCTGTCGCCTCTTCCCCGACGACAGTGCGCCAGGGGTATAAACGATGCAGCAGACGCCATTTTCTTCAGTTTTTCTTGCCCCAGATATCAGGTGCCCCCAAAAGGGTAGGCTAAATAGATTATGCCAATAAACATGCATGCACTAAAGTAAACATTTCCTTCATCTACAAGCAAATACACCGCATAGGTTGTATAGAATAGAGAACTACAGATAAAACCCAGCAAATGAAAGGGGGACGGTGGGAGGGTAACCTGGACTGCAACAGTGAATACTCTCCAACATCTACATTTATGGTAGGTACACAACTGTACTATGTTCATCGTGTTTCACTGTTGCAGCTATGACTCTTGGGTTGAATCTCAAAGCTGAGGATGGGTGGCTGGGCTAAATAGGATTAGGCGAGGCTATGAGGCCCTGTAGAACTGCAGTGGCAAAGTCTGCTCTGGATTTAGAGTAGAGAGGTAAGTGGTAGTGCTTTGTAAACGTGTGCACTGAACTCCAAGTTGCAGCCTCTAATATGTCTTTGGTTGGTACTCCTTTGAGGAAGGCTGCTGAAGTGGCTGCTGCTCTGGTAGAGTGTGGCCTAATGCCCCTAGGCACTGATTTGCCATGCTGTTGGTAGCAGAAACGAATGCAATGACCTATCCATTTACAAATAGTCAATTTAGAGATGGCCTTTCCTTGTGTTCCTGCAGCATATGCCACTAAAAGTTGCTCAGTCTTTCTGAAAGCTTTAGTTCTGTCCAAGTAGAAGCATAGCTGTCTGTGTATGTCCAAAGAATGCAGAAGTCTCTCACCCTTGTTCTGTGGGTTTGGATAAAGGGTAGGCAAGTGAACGGTTTGGTTGAGAGCCACACTGGACACCACCTTAGGCATAAATGTAGGGTTTGTCCTGTCTGTATGAAAAATGATAAAAGGTTCCACAGCCATGAGTGCCTGTAACTCCGAGACTCGTCTTGCAGAGGTTATTTCTAGGAGCAGAGCTGTTTGCCAGAATAAGAATTTTATATCAGCTGTAGAGGCTGGCTCAAAAGGAGGCAGTGTGAGTTTTTCCAAGACATAATTGGAGGTCCCATGCAGGTATTGGTGCTCTCCTTGGAGGCCTGATGTTTTTGGCCCCTCTGAGGTACTGCCTTATTAAGGGATGAGAAAAGATAGGTGGCTCCGTATTGTAATGAGCTGAAATGGCAGAGGCATGGATCTTAACTGATGAAAAGGAAAGGCCTTTGTCCAGCATCTCAGTTAGGTATTGCAAAATCTGAGGAATATTTGGTACATACGTGTCAATGCCTTGTTCCTGGTTCCAAGCACAAAATCACTTCCATTTTTCTGCATAAGATTTTCTAGTACTGGGCCTCCTGGCCTCCAAGATAACATCCATAACAGCTTTTGAAAGAGGAGTGTTCTGAATGGCTACATTATCTGCCATGCTGCCAAATTTAGGGTCCTGAGTTGGCTGTGCAGGATCTGGTTGTTTTGTTGAGCCAGTAAGTGAGAAGTTTGAGGCAATGTCCATGCTGGACCTTGAGACAAGATCTTTAGGATTGGGTACAAGTGCTGGTGTGGCCAGTCTGGGGCAAACAGTATCATTTTTGGCTTTTCTTGTCTGACCTTTAGGAGTACCTTGGGAAGGAGAGGAAAGGCATATACTGTTAGGTTTTTCCACCAGAAGGATAGGGCATCCACTTTCTATGCTTGTTTTTGATAAGTCCTAGTGCAAAATCTCTGCAATTGGCAGTTGTGAGGGGAGGCAAATAGATCTATGTCTGGGCATCCCCATTTCCTTGTTATCATGCTGAAGACTTGTGGATCCAGTTTCCACTCGTGGGGATCCATGAGGTTTCTGCTTCGTTCATCTGACAGAGTATTTATTTTTCCTGGCAGGAATTGTGCTTGCAGGTGAATTTGATAAGTCAATGCTGTGTCCCACAAGGTCATTGCTTGTCTGCAGAGTGGGTAGGAATGTGTGCCTCCCTGCTTATGTACCACATGACTGTAGTATTGTCAGTCTATCAGTAGTTGTCCTGGATGAAGTAGATCCTTGAAAGCTGTCAGGCCATTTTGGACAGCTAGCATCTCTTTTTGATTGATATGAAGATGCATCTGGCTTGCGGGCCATGTTCCCTGAATACATTTTCCTGCCATGTGGGTCCCCCAGGCATAATCTGATGCATCCGTTGTTAGTGTCTGCCTGGCTGTGGGTAAAGTGAATGGCAGACCCTTGTTGTGGTGACAGGTCTGTGCCCACAATCGAAACTCTTGTTGCAGGCAGGGAATGAGGGTAATTAATGTTTCCAGGCTGTGGCAATGTTGAGTCCAAACACTTTTTAGATACCACTGTAGTTTCCACATATTCAGTCTGGCATATGGAATTCGTAGAATGCAGGATGCCATGAAGCCCAAGGCCTGCAGGATTTTCCTTGCAGATAACAGAGTCCTTGTTGCCAACTTTTTGAAGTAAGAAGTCAGTTGCTTTTGTTTGTCTGGCGTGAGATAAGCCATCTGAGTAGTTGTATTTAAGCTTGCACCCAGGAATATTATCTCTTGAGAGGGTACTAGTTTTGATTTATTTTAGTTTACTGTGTACCCTAGACAAATTAGTAATCTTTTTACAAACGCCAGATGCTTTAGAAGAATGTCTTTGTTCTCTGCTTGAATAAGGCAGTCGTCCAAGTAAGGATATATTTGAATTCCTCTTTGTCTGCAAAATGCAATTACTGGTGCCAGGCATTTTGTAAAGACCCTGGGCACAGTAGATAAGCCAAAGGGCAGTGCAGAGAATTGGTAGTGCACTGAGCCAGCTATGAATCTGAGGTATCTTCTGCACGATTGCCTGATTGGAACATACAGGTATGCCTCTTAGGTCCAAAGTTACGAGCCAAGCCTTCTTGCCCAGCATGGGCAGTAGCTGCTGCAGAGTCATCATCTTGAATTATGGAACATCCAGAAACGTGTTTAGTATAGACAGGTCCAGTATTTGTCTCCAGGCTTTGTCCTTTCTGGGCACCAAGAAAAGTCTCGAGTAAAATCCTTGCCCCTGCTCTTGCTGTGGTACTTGTTGAATGGCCCTCATATGTCCATGAGGGATGCAATTTGCTTTTGCACCTCTGCCCATTGGTTGCGTGGCAGGTCTGGCATACCTTTTGCCCTTGTCAGGGTGTGAAAGTGGAACCTGTAGCCCTGGGACACTATGTTCAAGACCCACTTATCCTGGGTAATCATTTGCCAATTTGGTGAAAAAAGTGCTAGTTTTCCCCCTAAGGGGGCTGCCAAAAGATAAGTGCTTGGATTTCGCAGAGGAAAGTCATTGGGACGGTTTCCTGTATGGTTGTGATTTGTCTTCTCCGCTTTTGGAGGTAGAAGCACCCCATTGTTTAGGCCTGTATGAGCCTTGAGGCTGAGATCTGCCTCTGGGACGTCTGTACCTGCCTCTTTGTGGCCTGTCTGACACTGGAAAGGACCAATTCTTTGTAGGCCAGTTCCTGCTAAATCTGGGTGGCTGTACCTGTAGGAAATCCTTAACTGTCTGCATGAATTTTGCTTTATCCTCCATTTTCTTCAAAACCTCTTCTGCCTTAACACCAAATAAAGTATCATGCTGCAATGCAGCATCCAATAATTTTGCTTTAACACAATCAGGCAGATTCTGTTCCTTTAACCAAGCATGCCTTCTAATGACAGAACCCGTAACAGTGGCCCTGCAAGAGGCCTCCAGTGAATCAAAACCACATTGCAAAGTATGCTTTCCCACTTTTTCAGCTGCAAGCAATAAATCCTGCATTTCCTTATCAGAACCTTCAGAATTTGTCAACATTCTGTTTAAGCAGTGACATTAAGTATTGCTGATATTTAAACATATGAAACTGACAATTTAAAGCCCTTACAGCCAAGGTAGCATAAGTGTAAACTTTTTTCCCCCATCTGTCCAGTGTCCTAGAATCCCTATCAGAGGGGACAGGGTTTTTTGCAGTGGAAGCCTTGGGACCCTGAGATATAGTTTCTGGGTCAGCAGCGGGGTTTTTATATAAAAATTTATGAGAGTCTGGGACCCTGTAGTATCTGTCTGGCTTAGCAGGTGCAGGGGGTAAAGAGTCCGGAGACAGGCCGGACTCAGAAAATACATCTACAATGTCTAGAACACGTGGAATAGCCAGAGGTCTGTGCTGAGGTAGTAAAAGAAAATCTGAGCCTTTTCTTAGATTCTGAGTAATCTTGGCTCTCCCAGTGAAAATGCTCCCTCATGGTATGCAGGGTTTCCCCAAAAGAATAATCTTCAGGAGGAGAGGCTGAAGGAATGAATTCTTCAGCATCAGAATCCTCATAGGGAGAAAAAAAAAAAGTATCCCTGTTCAGGAGAGGAGTCCGAGGAAATTGAAACCTGATCAGAAGAAACAATCTGTCTCTTGCCTAGGCCTCTTATCAGGAGGGGGATGGGAACCCCTGATCAAAGTAATTAGGTTTTCGGCCATTTCAAGCATCTGTTTTTTAGGCATGGAAGTCTGAGTAGGAGAATGCTGTACTGGTTTCTTTGTCTTTAGGACTGCTTTAGTCTTTGCCTTTGAAGCTGAAGTTGGCTTAACATATAACTGTGCAGGTCTGAAGACGCCCTCAGAAGCCGATGCCTGCTCAGCGGCTCCAGACCCATCTGAGGGAATGGTTTCCGAGTGTCCAATACCTTGAGTATCCAGAGGCCCAGTCAGCTCCACATGGGAGTCGGAAGCGGCCTGTGGCTCTGAGGTAGCGGGCGTCAGGGGCTGCGAAAGCGCCTCACTGAAAACCGGCGACTGGCCTAGAGGAGGCCTCGACTGTTTTGGACCTCGGGTGCCTATCCTTTTCCTTGCCCTTGCATTTTTTGTAAACTCCGGTCGTCGGCTGTTCCGACAGAATTATATAGTTAAATCTTCGGCCAAAATAATGAAATGCAAAATCAAACCAACGCTTAATAGTGCGTTGTTTAAATCTAGCACAAAACCGACAGCTAGCAACGTCGTGGTCAGGGCCTAGGCAAGGAATACAGTAGGAATGAAAATCCTTATGAGGTATTTGCTTCCCACATGAAATACAATTGTTAACTTTTTCTGACATCGGTCTGGAGCAAGAAAAAAGTTTCCCCAACGGGGTCCTTAGCTTTAATGAAGACTTCGGTTCTGAAATTCGGATTTGAAAATCTCAGGAGTCAGTCGACCGGCACTTGCGAACTGCTTTTGCTTCAGGCACCACGCGGCAAGAAAGACTGAAGAAAATGGTGTTGGCTGCATCTTTTATACCCCTGGCGCACTGACGTCAGGGGAAGAGGCGACAGCAACCGACACCAGACCAGGACTTTGGAATTCAGGCCGACTGCAGGTAGCCTGCCAGCAGGATAACCCAAGAGTAATGACTGCAAAGTACAGTTTTGTACCTACCATAGATGTAGATGTCCGATAGGTATGCATCTGCAGTCATCACATATGGGTTTGTCCTGCCTCAGGCAGCCCTTCGGTCAGCCGGATTCCAAAGTCTGGGTCTGGCGTCGGCTGAAGTCGCCCCTTCCCCGACGTCAGAGCGCCTGGGGTATAAAAGCGTCAGCCGACGCCATCTTCCTCAGTTTTTCTTGCCCCAGATGCCAGGTGCCCTCTAAGGAAGACTAAATTTGGAGAAATGCAATAAATTCCAAACATGCACTAAAATATATATACATATATAAAAACAAATACACCATAATAGATATCCCCAGCTAGCTATGAGAGGGGAATGTACCCAAGAAATACCACAGAGGGGAAGGAGGGAGGGTAAACCTGACTGCAGATGCATACCTATCGGACATCTACATTTATGGTAGGTACAAAACTGTACTATGTCCTTCAAGGATGCATCTGCAGTCATCACATATGGGTAGAATACCATAGCCAATCTGGGGGTGGAGGATCTATGTAAAGGATGGTGTAGCTAAAATGCCCTGCAGGACTGCTGTAGCAAAGCCTGCGCTGGATCTGGAATATAAAGGTAAGTTGTAATGCTTGGAAAATGTATGCACGGAGCTCCATGTAGCAGCTTCTAAAATGTCCTTGGTAGCCACCCCTCTTAAGAAGGCTGTGAAGGTGGCTGTGGCTCTGGTCGAATGAGGTCTAATGTCAGCTGGCACAGTTTTTCCATGAAAGGAGCAACAGAAACAAATGCAATTCCCTATCCATTTTGAAATTGTCTGCTTTGAAATTGCTTTTCCTTGTGCACCAGCAGTATATGCTACAAACTGGTCAGTTTTTATGCAATTTTTAGTTCTGTCCAAGTAGTAGCGCAACTGTCTGTGTATGTCCAGGGTGTGCAGAAGCTTTTCCCCTTTGTTTTGTAGATTTGGAAAGAAGGTAGGCAGGTGAATAGCTTGGTTTAATGAGACTCTAGATACCACCTTTGGCATAAATGAAGGATTGGTTCTCAATGAAACTCTGTCCTGATGAAAAATAAGAAATGGCTGTACTGCCATAAGGGCCTGTAACTCAGATACTCTTCTTGCTGAGGTTATGGCCAGAAGGAAGGCAGTCTTCCAAGAGAGGAACTGTAGTTCTGCAGATGCTGCTGGTTCAAAGGGAGGCAGTGTTAGTTTTTCCAACACGAAGTTAAGGTCCCAAGTAGGCAGTGGTGGTTTCCTTGGAGGATTGATGTTTTTAATTCCTCTTAGAAACTGTCTTAGCAGAGGATGAGAGAAGACAGGTGGATCAGTATTGTACTCTGCAGAAATTGCTGAAGCATGAATTTTAATGGAAGAGTAAGACAGGCCATTGTGGAGCATTTCTGCCAAATATTCCAGGATATGTGCCATGTTCATAACTGTTGCATCTAGGCCCTTAAGAGGTGCTCCAGGTGTGAAATCTTTTCCATTTTGCTGAGTATGCCCTTCTTGTGGAAGGCCTGCGAGCTTCCATGATGATATCCTTCACTCTCTTGGATAGCTTATCCTGGTGATGAGTCTAGGTATTTTCCAGGCAGCTAGTTGCAATGTCTTCAGGTTGGAATGCAGCGTTTTGTAATTATGCTGTGTCAGGAGAAGCGGCCATTGTGGCAGAAGCCATGGTTTTGTCCGTGACATGCTCTTTAGCAATGGGTACCAGTGCTGTCTTGGCCAGTCCGGAGCTATCAGAATCACTCTTGGCTGCTCTGCCCTGATCTTCAGTAAGACTTTGGTCATTAATGGAAGAGGAGGGAATGCATACACTGTTAGAGTTCTCCAGCTGAAGGAGAGAGCGTCCACTTTCCATGCTTTTGGGTGGTATGTCCTTGAGCAGAAATTCTCCAGCTGATTGTGTGGGGAGGCAAAGAGGTCTATGTCCGGTCTCCCCCAAGATTGTGTTATCTGATGGAAGATATCTGGGTGCAGCATCCATTCGTGTGCATCCATGATATTCCTGCTTAAGCTGTCCGCCAGTATATTGTCCTTTCCTGGTACAAAGTGGGATTGCAGTTGTATATTGAGAGTCAAGGAAAGTTCCCATAGATTCATTGCCAGTCTGCAAAGAGGGTAGGAATGGGTACCCCCCTGCTTGTTTATGTACCACATAACTGTAGTGTTGTCTGTCCTTATTAGCAAGTGGCCTTGATGTAGAAATAACTTGAAGGCCTCGATTGCATGTATCACTGCCAGCATTTCCTTTTGGTTTATGTGCATGCGTAGCTCTTTTTGTGACCATAGACCTTGAATGCATCTTCCCTCCATGTGCGCTCCCCATCCGTGGTCTGAAGCGTCCGTTGTAATGGTTTGGCTGGCTATTGGTTTGCTGAAGGGCAAACCCCTGTTTGACTGGCTTGCTTGAACCCACCACAGAAATTCCCTTTGCAGGCATGGGATGAGTGGTATCAAGGTTTCCAAGCTGTGACTGTGCCGAGTCCATAAACTCCTTAGGTACCATTGGAGTTTCCTCATATGTAGCCTTGCTTGAGGAATCAGAAGAATGCAAGAAGCCATGTAACCCAGGGCCTGCAGGATTTTCCTTGCAGTCAGCTGAGTTTGTCTTGACAGGTTTTTGAAGTAATCCGGTAGTTGGTTTTGTTTTTCTTCTGTGAGGAAAGCCATTTGGGTGGTTGTGTCTAGATCCGCACCCAGAAAAGTTATTCTTTGGGATGGTACCAGTCTTGACTTGTGAATGTTGACTGTATATCCCAAGGCCTGAAGAAGATAGATGGCATAATTCAAGCGTTTTACCAAAATTTGTTTGCTGTCCGCTTGTATAAGGCAGTCGTCCAGGTACGGGTATATTTGCATCCCCTGAAGTCTGCAGTGTGCAATTACTGATGCCAGGCATTTCGTGAATACTCTGGGCGCAGTAGATAAGCCAAAGGGCAATGCTGAGATTTGATAATGCTCTGAACCTGCAAGAAATCTGAGGTGTCTTCTGCAGCTTTGTCTGATAGGGACATGCAGGTATGCCTCCTTGAGGTCCAGAGTTACCAGCCAAGACCCCTTGCCCAGCATGGGAAGGAGATGCTGTAGAGTCAGCATTTTGAATTTTGGCACAATGAGATAAGTATTTAGTGCGGACAAGTCAAGAATAGGCCTCCATTGCTTTTCTTTTCTTGGAACAAGGAAGAGTCTGGAATAAAATCCTTGGCCTTGTTCTGCAAGAGGAACCTTTTCTATTGCTTTCATTTTCATTAAGTTGGAGATTTGTTTCAAAGCCTCTGCCCTTTGATTTGGTGGCAGGTCTGGCATGCCTTTTTTCGGTAATGTGTGGAAATGGAACCTGTATCCTTTGTCTATTATTTGTAGGGTCCATTTGTCCCTTCTAATAATGTGCCAATTTTCTGAAAATAAGGAAAGCTTTCCAAAGGTGCTTCCAATTGAGCCCTGGTTGGCGGTGTCAAAATAAAGTCATTGAGTGTGTCCTTGTGCAGCAGTTGTAGACCCTGCACTCTACCCCTCTGGTTGGGAGGCTGCCATTGACGTCCTCTGTAGGAGCCTCTAGCTTGCCCTCTACCTCTGGCATGCCTGTTCTTGCCTCTCTGAAATCTGTCTGTCTGGAAAGGACCAGTTCTTGGAAGGCCAATTTCGGCTGAATCTTGGTGGTTGGACTTGCATAAAATCTTTGACTGTTTGTACAGATTTTGCCTTTTCTTCAAATTTCCTTAAGACCTCCTGAGCAGTGGAGCCAAATAACTTTTGCTTTTCCAGTAGAGCATCCAGAAGCTTTGCTTTAACATGGTCTGGCAGAGATTGTTTCTTCAGCCAGGCATGCCTACGTATGACTGCACCTGTCATAGCTGACCTACATGAAGCTTCCAATGCATCATAACTACACTGCAAGAAATGGTTGCTAACCTGATGAGAGTTATGTACCAGATCCTGAAGTGATTTGCGATCTAGGGGTTCAGGTGAAGACAGTTTTTTATGCAATTCATCTAACAAATATTCTTGGTACTGTATCATACGAAATTGACAGTTTAAAGCCCTCATAGAAAGGGTAGCAGAAGTATACACCTTTTTACCCCAACACTCTAAAGCCCTGGACTCCCTTTCAGAGGGGAGTGGATTTTTTGTAGTGACAGTTGCAACCCCTTTAGGACCCTGGGAAATAGTTTCTGGATCAGCAGAGTGGGCCTTGTAAAGGAAAAGATGTGATTCCGGGACCCTGTAGTACCTATCGGGTTTGGCAGGAGCCGGAGGGAGAGTGTCAGGGGTTGTGCTAGATTCAGAGTACACATTATCAATGACATTCAAAACAGGGGGAATAGCCAAAGGTCTATGCTGAGGCAAATGCAAGAAGGTCCTTAATCTCTTCCTGGAATCAGAGAATTCCTGGCCCTGCCATTGGAAATGCTCCCTCAGTGTGCAGAGTTTCCCCAAAAGACAGTTCTTCAGGAGGGGAGGCCGAAGGGATAGATTCCTCTGCATCTGAATCCTCGTAGGCCGAAAAAGCCTCCTCCTGGTACTCCGAGAGGGCAGAGCCATTAGAGGCCTCATCTGAGGAGAGGGGATCAGAGGGCTCAACCCTGGGCCTTTTTTCTGTAGGAGGTCGAGAGCCCCTGTCCGGATGAGGCTGAGAGCCCCTAATTAATGAAATAAGGCCCTCTGCTAGACTAAGGATCTGAGAACCTGTAGTGGGCCCCTGAGGGATAACCCTTGGAGGCATAGATTTAGAGTGTTTAGCAGCTTTAGCCCTAGAGAATGCCTTAATAGACATGGATGCAGGAGGCCTGGCTGCACCATGTGCTGGTGTAGTTTTGTCTAAGGGAATGGTGTCGGAAGGTTCCTGGACACCGGATTCCAAAGGAGATTCAACAACCGAGACAGTAGTGTCCTCCGGGGCCGAGGTTGTCGGTTGTACGGTTTCGGTGGACGGTAGTACCAAGGACTCTGTTTCAGCCGAAACAGAGACACTCGCGGTAGGCCTGGCCGTGGTTTCAGCCGAAACCGCGGACGTCGGTCCTTGTCCTTCCGTTTCTTTATTAAATGTGAAGTCGGAGTCTCCGACGGTATTTTGTAAGCAAAACTAGCCCCAAAAAATTCCTCTGCAAACTCCGAACCACGTCTTAGAGTGCGTCGGTTGAAGGAAGCACAGGCGGAACAGGCCGAGACGTCGTGGTCTGGGCCTAAGCAAGGTAGGCAGTAAGAGTGGAAATCCTTATGAGGTATTTGTTTCCCACAAGTTAAGCAATTATTAATTTTATCTGACATCGGCTGAGACAAGAAAGAGTCCCCAACGGGGTACTTAGCTTTTGAAGTGTTCGGTTTAGCTGAATTACAGGAGCTGGCCGACCGGCACTTGCGAACTGGTTCTGCTTCAGGCACCACGTGGCAAGAAAGACCGAGGAAGATGGCGTCGGCTGATGCTTTTATACCCCAGGCGCTCTGACGTCGGGGAAGGGGCGACTTCAGCCGACGCCGGACCCAGACTTTGGAATCCGGCCGACCGAAGGGCTGCCTGAGGCAGGACAACCCATATGTGATGACTGCAGATGCATCCTTGAAGGACATCAGTGAAACATGAACATCTAGTTGAACAGGACCCCTCTTTTCTGTGATTACCTTCTGACCTTGTACAATAATTCTTTCAAGCTTCTCTGGAGAAAGGGATGCTATACGTTTCCTCCATATTTAGTACAGCCCCTATGAATTCTAAAGTTTATGTTGGCGTCAAATGTGATTTTTAATCTCCAGATGGGCACAGATACAGAGTGTGTAATCTCTGGCTACTATTAACTGATGCCTGGTCAAAGCGGTTATGAGACAGTCATCCAAGTAAGGAAACATCCAGAATCCCTGCAGTCTCAAGTGAGCCGCTACTACTGCCATGCATTTGGTGAACACCCCGGGGGCTGTGGTGAGACCAAAGGGCTGTACTCTGAATTGGTAACAACTCGCTCCCAGCTGGAAGCGCAGGAACTTCCTGGAGCATTTGTCCATTTTTATTTGTGGTAATATGCATCCTGGAGATCTATAGAGCACATCATCTTTCTTCAGAAAGGGAAGAATTTGCATGTACAGTTACCATCCAAACTGATTTGTTCAGCATGCAGAGATCCAAAATTGGTCTCCAGTCCCAGCTTTTTTGGCACTAGAAAGAATCTTGAGTAGGTTCAGGATCCTTTCTGGAATGGCAGGACCTCTTGGTTGACTTTTGTCCAGTAGTTTTTTTTTAATTTCTTGCATTGCTAAAAGCCTGATTGGGTGGAACATCAGAGATTTTTCTTGTGTATAGGGGAAGGATGAGAAAAGGGATACGATCCGTTTCACCCAGGAATCTTATGTTTTGCCAGGCATTTAGGTGCAAGGACAAGCCCCTGACTGCCGCCAGAGGAAGACAATTGCACTTCCCTTTAGGAGAGCTGAAAGGGCTTCCCTGGAAATGAAGCCCTGGTTTTGTGGACCTCCTCTGCAGCGAGGGTGGCATCTTCCATTTTGGATCCCCCATCTGCCCCTGAAGGAACTCCCTCCACTTGTGTCTTGGAAAGGCCCTTGGAATTTTCTGAACCATACTTTTCCACCACTCCTCTGGTTCATAGAAAAGGACTTTTGGAGGGGTGGAGAAATATACACCCACAGCAAAAAGGGTCTTACCATCCTTCTCACACTTGGATAAAGTCTCTTTCACTTTAGGGACAAAGAAGGATGTTCTGTCAAAGGAAGCATTGACGAAAGACTTGAATGGTTCCGCAAAGCCACATAGGTGCATCCAAGCGTCTCTCTCTATGGCTACACCTGTACCCACTGCTCTGGAAGTCCCTTCAGCTGTATGTGCTATTAGCCTCATGGAAGAATCAAACTCCAGGATGTCTAGCTGGGAAGCCACTTTCTCTTGGAGTCTCTCAGCTACAGCTCCCACCAGGGTATCTGACACTGCCTTAATCAGATCACGCTGAAGTCTTGTAAAGTGTGCCAAAAGTTCAAAGGCCTTACAGCGAAGGTTAAGCGTAGACCCGCTTCTAAATCTGCTCATAGCCTGAGACTCCCTGTTGGGCAGATGGACAGGTGATCTCACCTCACAGAGTTCCTTTTTAGTGGAGGATGCTAAAACCATGCTGTCCACAGTTAACCTCTTGGCCCAAAAAAGAAGTGTTTATCTTCAGGGTCAGATATTTTATCAGGTCTCTTGGGGATTTGGCAAGATGTTGTCTGGAGTCGTCCACGCCCGCTGTGAAATCAAACAGATAGACAGGCAGGTGCCAAAAGCCTACAGGTAAACAGATTCCTCCAAGGAAAGGTTTTGGGACTTCCAGCCACCCCTTTGTTTTAAAATTTATAGGACGTCTCCAAAGAAGAATTCTTCAGGTTGCAATTGTGGGGACGACTTCTCCTTCATCAAAATCTGTCTCCTCTGTGACGGATTCCTTGGGGGTATCCAAGTGCTCCCTCTTGCCCTTCTTTTTATGAGGGATCTCTTCAGGTGAGATAATTGGGGAGGTGTCAGAAGATGACAGAACCGGAGTTTGAGAAACCTGAAACTTCAGCATCTACAGTCCCAGTGGAGAGGCAGGAGGAATAATAGAGCTAGAGGGGGGTACCTGTTCTGCGGGAGAAGGCACCAACAGTCTCTCTAAGTGACAGGGCCCTCTCCATGGTCTCGAAGGCCGGTCCCCTGAAGAGGGAAGGGAGCCCAGAACAGAGATACACTGCCTTGGGACTGGGGTCACTACAAACTTCGAAGAACTGACCCTTGACACAGAAGCCAGTGCCAAACTAACTTGAGCTGAAGCCCAGAGTAGCAGGGAGAGCACCGAAAAACCTGCCATAGAGTCCTGTCCCCTTGGAACCAAAAGTTTTTGGGGGTATAAAACATACATATGCAATCAGATTCCAAATAAGTTTTTCCTTAAAATTATTGCAGATACTGGAGGTCTGATGGGAGAGAGAGGTAAAGTACAGTTGTGTACACTTATCATAAATGTACATGTTACTGTATTCACTGTTGCAGTCATCACATTCGGGTTATCTGCTTGCAGTAGCCCTCAGTCGGATTGATTATCAAAGTCTTGGGTCCTGCGTCAGTTGCTGTCTCATCGTCCATGACATCAGGTAGTCAGGGGTATAAAGCCATTACATCAGTTTTTCTTGCCCCCAGATGTTAGGTGTCCCCATAATAGGGAGCAATTATATATATATATATATATATATATATATATATATATATATATATATATATACACACACACACACACACAAGGTTACGCCTCCAACAAAAAAGCAAATGCATCAAAAAGCTTTAAGCATAGTAAGCAAGAATACGGGTATAGCCAATAGAAGTCAGGGGGCTGGAGGGAGGGTAACTAGGACTGCAACAGTGAATACACTAACATTTTTGGTAAGTGTACACAACTGTACTATGTTCTTCATGTTTCACTGTTGCATACATCACATTTGGGTAGATCCCCAAAGCTAAGTATGGGAGGAGGTAATCAGCATTAGGACCAGCTATAAGGCCCTGCAAGACTGCAATGGCAAAGCCAGCTCTGGATTTAGAGAAAATTGGCCAATGGTAATGCTTGGTGAAGGTATGTACAGAACTCCAGGTAGCAGCTTCTAAGATATCCCTGGTAGGGACACCTCTGAGAAAGGCTGTAGAGGTAGATGCAGCCATGGTTGAATGTGGTCTAATCCCCTGTGGGGGATGTTTTCCATGGTGCTTATAGCAGAAATGAATGCAATGGCCTGTCGATTTAGAAATGGTTTGCTTTGAAATGGCCTTCCCTTCTGCAACAAATGCAACCAGCAGCTGTTCAGATTTCCTGAGAGGTTTAGTCCTGTCCAAATAAAATCTAAAGTTGTCTGTGCACATCTAAAGAGTGCAGTATTCGTTTCCCTTTGTTCTGTGGATTAGAGAAGAAGGTTGGCAAATGAATGGACTGACTAAGGGCCACACTGGATACCACCTTAGGCATGAAGGAGGGATTGGTCCTGAGGGACACCCTGTCCGCATGAAAAATGACCAAGGCTCCACAGACATAAGGGCCTATAATTCAGACACCCTTCTTGCTGAAGTGATGGCTAAAAGGAAGGCTGTTTTCCAAGAAAGGAATTTCAACTCTGCATTTGCAGTTGGCTAAAAAGGAGGTAGACACTGAGTTTTTCCAATACAAAGTTAAGGTCCCAGGCTGGAGTAGGGACTCTCTGGGGTGATCTTAAGTTTTTGGCCCCTCTGAGGAACTGGTTCAGCAGTGGGTGAAAGAAGAGGGGTGGCTCTGTGTTGTAATGAGCTGAAATGGGTGAGGCATGAATTTTGATGGAGAAAAAGGAAACGCCCTTGTGAAGCATCTCAGATAAGTATTGAAGAATCTGAGGTAAATTGGGTGCTGCTGTGCCCATCCCCTGAGCTCGGTTCCAGGAACAGAATCTTTTCCATTTTTCAGCATAGCATTTTATAGTACTAGGCCTCCTTGCCTCCAGAATGACATCCATCACTTGCTTACTGAGGAATGGTAATGGAGAGATCAGGTAATTAGCCAGGCTGCCAGGTTCAGGGTTTGAAGCTGTGGGTGCTGAATCTGGCCCTCCTGCTGGGACAGCAGGGCAGGGATCTGAGGCAGGTGCCATGGTGCCAGCAGTGACACTGCACAGAAGGGGGTACCAGTGTTGGCATGGCCAGTCTGGTGCAATTAGTATGGTCTTTGGTTTGTCCGGTTTGACCTTTAGTAGTACCTTGTAGAGGGGGAAAGACATAAACTGATAGGTCTTTCCAGGTGAAGGACAGGGCATCCGCTTTACAAATTTGTTTGTGGGGAGTCCTTGTGCAGGATTTTTTCCAATTGGTAGTTCTGGGGGGAAGCAAACTCCCCCATTTGTTTCTCAACATGTTAAATATCTTTGGTTCCAGTTTCCACTCGTGTGGGTCCATGAGATTTCTGCTTAGTTCGTCTGTCAGTGTATTTAACTTTCCTGGCAGGAATTGAGCCTGTAGTTGCACTCAGTAGCTCAAGGCTGTGTTCCACAGAGCAGAGCCATGTCTAGTCTGCAGAGAGGGTATGAGTGGGTTCCCCCCTGCTTATGTACCACATAACAGAGGTGTTGTCCGTCTTTACCATTAGCTGCTCTGGAAAAATGTGGCCCTTGAAGGCTGTCAGAGCATTCTGTACAGCTAACATTCGTTTTTGATTGATATGCAGGTGCATTCGACTTGGGTTCCATTTCTCTGAATGCACTTCCCTGCCAAGTGAGCCCCCCATGCACAATCTGATGTGTCTTTTGTTAGGGTTTGGGTGGCAGGGGGTAGAGTGAATGGCAGTCCCTTGTTTTGGTGGCAGGCTTCTGCCCACCACAGGAACTCTATCTGTAGACAAGGTATAATAGGAATCTGCTTCTAGATCCTGAGAATGTTGACTTGCAGTGTTTTCCTTGCAGATAGCTGGGTCTTTGTGGCCACTAGTTTGAAGTAGACTGCCAAATGAACTTGTTTCTCTGGCATGAGGAAAGCCATCTGGGAAGTTGTGTTCAAGCTCCCCAGAAATACAATTTGTTGGCAGGGTACAAGATGCGATTTCTTTTCGTTTATGGTGTACCCCAGAGAAGTTAGCAATTTTTGTACAAACACCAGATGATTCAATAGCATGTCCTGGCTTTCTGCCTGAATTAGACAATCATCCAGGTTTGGATATATTTGGATATTTATTTGCCTGCAAAATGCAATGACTGGAGCTAGGCACTTTGTGAATACCCTGGGCACAGTAGATAAGCCAAAGAGCAGTGCAGAGAACTGATAGTGCATATAGCCTGCTTTGAAACGTACAACCTGCTTTGAAGCGTAGGTATCTTCTGCAAGATTCCCTTATTGGGATGTGCAAGTAGGCTTCCTTTAAATCCAGTGTTGCCAACCAGGCATCCTTGCCTAGCATAGGAAGCAGCTGGTGAAGAGTTAGCATCTTGAATTTTGGGATCACCAAAAAAGTATTTAGGATAGAGAGGTCCAGGGTAGGACGCCAGTTGTCATCTTTTCTGGGCACCAGGAAAGGTCTTTAGTAGAAACCTTGCCCCCTTTCCTCTTCTGGAACAGGTTGAATAGCCCTGATGCTTAAAGGAGTACAACAGGTTTCCCTAATACATTCCTCAACTTCACGGCCCTTTTCCTCCCATTTTACATTGTCCTCTGTAAAGCAACAATAAAGCATTTACAATTTTTATAATTCCCCTTACTTCTGTAACAGAAGCCTACCTTCTCATACTGTGTTAGTTTTACTTATAAAATGATTATCTCACGTTTGAATAAAGCTTGCTGGAGTCGCCCAATTACTGACATCATCTAGGTGAGGCCAGGCAGTGCAGGTACTTTTTTATTTTTTTAATCAGTTTCCTCCTCCAAAGTGACATCACCACAGCCGTAATCTGATTCTAACTAAAATAATAAGACCCACCCATTCTGTGATGTCATGGCTCCCTTGTCCTTCTGAATGCTCAAATACAAGTGCAGGAGGTAGGGTACTTTTTTAGCATTGTGTTTTCAGTATGCTGTATTTCCCTATTGGAACCTTGTGTGAGTCTCTTTCTGCATCAGCTTCCCTTGTGGATTTATACTGGTGAGTATGACATTTTTTGTAGAAATACATTGTTTGACAGCAAAGTATCAGTATCTCTTTAATGTGGCATCTTCATTTCTCCTGGCTTTTCGGTCGCTGTGCTGCATAAGTTCACACGTGCATCCAAAAATGTTTAAACATTGCTTTTTGGGTCCTGCTGACCAAACAACTGTTGTGGATACATGTATGCACTTGGTATTGAACTGTGGCGCTTTAGTACTGTACTTTTTTATATTTATTTGCCTTTGCTGCAGCATTCCAGCTGTTCCACATGGTGTTGCTTGCTAGTGGCAATTACTATAAAGATGTCTTCTTTCCGAAATTACTTTAACTTTCCTAAAGAGCAGTACCACTGACTACCTCAAAGATTTCCTGTTCAATATGGGTAGTGGTTGTGCCGTTTTGTAATCTGTTCAGTGAGAAGGTGTAATGAAAAAACCTGCTGTCCGTTGTCTGATGCATTAGTCCCACTTCAATCTGCAAATTGGCACTTTTACTCCTTTAATGCCCTGTACTTTTTTTTATGTAATTTCCTTTCCTGTGGCGTTCCTTTGCCAGCTGTTCCATGGGGTCTTGGTTGCCAATAGCAACCGTTTTTCTTTATGGCCCTGTGATGTCTGAAGTTGTGTGTGTGTGCAGGACTGTGCGATTACAAACTTCCAAGCCATTATTTTACACTCGCTTAGCGGTTTACTTTTTTTTCTTATTTTATACTCGCTAAACAGCTTAGCGAGTGTAAAGTAATAGCTTGTTAGATCGTAATTGCACGCTCACACCGACAAACTCGATAATGTTGCTGTGTTTCTCCCATCGGTTATTTGCCACCTACGGAATTTTTTTTATCTAAAATATGTCTCTGCAAACATAAGGGTAGTGGGTTTGATTCTTGTGTTGTTTGGGCAGTGATTGCAAGTGAGTGGAGAGAGAATGAAGTGTGTGTGTGTATGAATGTAGGAGTGCCTGCGTGTGTGTATGACAGAGTGAACAGTAAAGCAATGCATGGAGAGTGTGTGTATGAATGTAAAAGTGCTTGCGTGCGTGTATGAGAGAGCGATCAGTAAAGTAAGAAACTCCTGTTCATAAAAAATAAAACGCACCATATTAACACTTTTTATTTACATGTTGTTGTTTGTCTTTCGGCTTTTTCCTGGTAAGGGGTCGCCACAGTGGAACTCCGGCCCGCTAATGATTGGCAGTAGATTTTTACGAAACGCCGAGGTGCCAGCTCGACACCCATCCTTCAACAAAGGCACGCCCATTTATGCACGCATGTCTTTCGAATGCTACCCAACCACGGGGAGGACATGCAGACTCCACATAGAAGGCACTCCCAAGCCAAGCCGAGAATCGAACAGGAGTACCTCTTGTTGTGAGGTAACAACGCTACCGCCGTACCACCACGGCATACTAACACTTTTTAAATTACTAATCTTAAAACCCTTAGAAAGGCAAAGAGCTACCCATACAAGGGATTGTAATTTACCATGCCTAGGAAGCATCTTACTATTTTGCGTTTCAGTATGGTGACGTATATTGCCTTAACTTTATTTAGATTTGGTGACCCTTCCTTCCTTGAACATATATCACCATAAAACTCGAGAAATTATGTATTAAATTTGCATTTCAGGTTAATGTCAAAATTATTTGCATATTTGTAAAACTTGGCTTATATAATCGTTTCTGTGTTTTGCCACAGGGTGCACAGTCAAAGAAAAAACATCCAGAATGCCTGGGATAAAATACATTATACATCTGAAAATTTCTGCAACCGATCTTACAACCCAAATTAAACTCCTGTATCTTCTAAGACCTTTGTGATAAAAAATGCATTTGTTATTCTGTTCTTAGGATTCACCTCCATTTGGTAGTAACCTGCCTTCACATCCATTTTGCTAAAAACAGTAGCATCATTCAACATAATGATAATGTCATCCAAAGTGCTTTCCTTCAGGATGGCTTTATTTACCATACATATATCAATGCTACAGTCCTAGTGCAAGTGGGTTTTGGCATAGGCATGGTATGCAATGGCTAGCCATTCACTCCATCATCAAGAACTGACCAGCCATTGTCACAACAGCACAGGCATCTGGTATCCCACAGGAGTTCTATTAATTTAGTTTTGAATGCTTCCAGATTGCTTTGCTCTCTAGCTACTCCTGGGAGATTATACCAGCCTGCTGAATCCAGCTTTGAGAATGCATGTTTTCCTGTGGTTGTCTTGAAGCATGGTCTGATAAGTATTAAGCCATCTTCCTGACTGTCGCTCAGATAAGAGTTGTATTTTAGAGGTAGACACGGTCCCATTTTAATAATTTCTATATCTTTGAACCAAGTAGAAAGGTTGTTCTTTCATTGATGGAAGTAACAGTACAAGTGTTATTTGTATTTGTGGTAGAGTGAAGAGCTATTAAAGAGAGCCCATGCTCAGTTTTTGGGATAAGTATGTTTATAGCTTTGGTTGTGCACATGCTGGAGGCGAGAAGGTATAAGAGCTTGTAGCATAAATTTAGTTATTTAAGGTTCCGCTAATATTATTGGTCATCATCATCTTCTTTCGGCTGTTCCAGTTAGGGGTCGCCACAGCAGATCACCCGTTTACATTTCTTCCTGTTCTCTGCATCTTGCTCTGTCACACCAACCACCTGCATTGTCCTCTCTCACCACATCCATAAACCTTATCTTAGGCCTTCCTCTTTTCCTGTTACCTGGTAGCTTCATCCTTAGCATCTTTTTCCCAATATACTCAGCATCCCTCCTCAGCACATGTCCAAACCAACGTAATCTTGCCTCTCTGGCTTAGTTTCCAAACCTTACAACCTGGGCTGACCCTCTAATATACTTATTCCTAATCCTGTCCACCCTCGTCACACCCAGTGCAAATCTTAACTTTAATTCTGCCACATCCAGCTCAAGCTCCTGCCTTTTTGTCAATGCCACTGTCTCCAACCCATATAACATAGCTGGTCTCACTACCCTCTTGTAGACCTTCCCTTTCACTCTTACAGGTACTCGTCCATCACAAATCACTCCTGACACTCTTCTCCACCCACTCCATCCTGCCTGTTACTCTCGTCTTCACCTCTTCCACACACACCGTCACTCTGAACTATTGACCCCAAGCATTTAAACTCATCCACCTTCGCCACCACTACTTCTTGCATCCTCACCATTCCTCTATCCTCCCTCTCATTCACACACACATATATTCTGTCTTAGTCCTGCTGACCTTCATTCCCCTTCTCTCTAGAGCATATCTCCATCACTCCAGGGTCTCCTCCACCTGTTCCCTACTCTCACTACAGATCACAATGTCACCTGCAAACATCATAGTCCACGGGGACTCCTGTCTGATCTAGTCTGTCAACCTGTCCATCACCACTGCAAATAAGAAAGGGCTCAGAGCTGATCCTTGATGTAACCCCACCTCAAACGCATCCGTCACTCCTACCATAGACCTCACCGCTGTCGTACTACCCTCGTACATATCCTGTACCACTCTTACATACTGTTCTGACACTCCTGACTTCCTCATACAATACCACAACTCCTCTCTAGGCACCCTGTCATACGCTTTCTCTAAGTCTACAAATACACAATGCAACTCCTTCCGACATTCTCTGTACTTCTCCATCAACACACTCAGAGCAAAGATCGCATCTGTAGTGCTCTTTCCTGGCATGAAACCATACTGCTGATCACTAATCATCACGTCCCTTCTTAACCTTGCTTCCACTACTCTTTCCCATAACTTCATGCTGTGACTGATCAATTTTATCCCTCTGTAGTTATTACAGCTCTGCCCATCACCCTTATTCTTAAAATTCGGTACAAAAACACTTTCTCCATTCCTCAGGCATCCTCTCACTTTAACCAGATTGTTTAATGAAATCTTGGAAACTCCACTGCCATTTCACCAAAACACCTCCATGCTTCCACAGGTATGTCATCTGGGCCAACAGCCTTTCCATTCTTCATTCTCTTCATAGCTATCCTTACTTCCTCCTTGCTAATCCATTTTACTTCATGATTTACTATCCCTACATCATCCAACCTTCTCTCCCTCTCATTCTCTTCATTCATCAACCTCTCAAAGTACTCCTTCCATCTCAACACACTCTCCTCGTTTGTGAGTATGTTTCCCTCATTATCCTTTATCACCTTTACCTGCTGCACTTCTTTTCTAGCTCGGTCCCTCTGTCTAGCCAATCGGTACAGGTCCATTTCTCCCTCCTTAGTGTCCAACCTTTCATACAAATCTTCACATGCCTTATCCTTCGCCTCCTCTCTCTTTGCCATGTACCTCATCTCCTTATACTCCTGTCTACTTTCTTCATCTCTCTGACAATCCCACTTCTTCTTTGCCAACCTCTTTGCCTGTATACTCTCCTGTACTTCCCCATTCCACCACCATGTCTCCTTGTAGTCCTTCCTCTGTCCAGATGCGATACCAAGCACCTTTCTAGCAGTCTCCCTTACTAGCTCTGCTGTAGTTACCCAGCTATTTGGTAACTCTTCACTGCCACCCAGTGCCTGCTGCCTTACCTCATCCCTGAACTCCACCTCACAATTACCCTTTTTCAATTTCCACCACTTGATCCCTGGTGCTGCCCTCACACTCCTCCTCCTCTTCTTGATAACCAACGTCATCCTACAAACCACTATCCTATGCTGCCTAACAACACTTTCTTATTAACAAACCATACAGATAATATTAGCGGTGACCGGAGAGAGTAGGGTCCAATGTGATCCTGGATATTTTTTGCTCTGTTACTACAGGTAGCATATTGCCTGATGTGTCAGTTATTGTCAGGTGCAGAGTTTTAGCAACCTATTATGGGGTGCCAAAGAACATTACATTTGATTTTCTCTGACTAATAATCAGCATATTATCATGTGTGCATTGGCAGATCCTTGCAAAACTTATTCTGAGTTTTTGCATAGGGTGTTAGTGTTTTTACTTGATTTTAACAGCAGATGATAATCAGCATTCATTCCTATATTGAGCTGTGATTTCTTGTGCCACAGATGATGACCTGTAGCTTGCTCAGATATGGTAAGGGACACTCTCCACTTATTTGCATGTGGGTAAATGCCTGTGTGTCATCCGGTTTGAAAAATATTGAAGAATACTTGCTGCTAATCGAGACTGAAACACATTTCCACCTTGTGTCCCATTCTCTTGTGCCTCATGGTCTACATGTGTGCAAGGCAATTTAGCCTTGCAATGACAGAATACATTCTGTGGCTTTAAACCATGTCTGTGTAATGTCACAAATCCAATGTTTCTGTATTCTCTACAGAGCTTGTAGGTTGTGCAGTTTCTTATGAATTCCTTCAGATTGTATTTGCATTGCTATTTTTGTCACTGTCTTGATGTGAAATCTGTTTTCAATGTATAATTGTTTTGTTTAGCATATGGTCATCAGTGATTGTGCTACAGCACTTGAAAGCAGTGGTAGCAGCACATTGGTGAGTATATTTGCTTTAAATGCATATGGCTGTGGGTTCTACTACCGCAACCTGTAGATGGACAGGAAATCGTAAGTTATACTCTAATGTTGGGTGCTGTAGTCGTGACTGATTTAAGTTTCTTTGGTTTGCCATCCATTCCCAATTGCAATGTTGTTTTTTTTTTTTTACTGTAACCTAGACAATGCATTCGTCAAAGGCAGCAGGCACACAATCTGTAGATGAAACACTGAATTAGACATTGCAATGGATAATTCAGATCTGCCTTATGCAAGATATGCAAGGCAGCAGTTAAGGGACTACAGTACAAGGTCAGACCATTGAGATGGCACCATTTTGAGCTTTTACCCCGGGATGCCGCTGGAAACGTTCATAGTGTGCTCAGTCAAACTAACCAGGTAAACAACCGGATAACTTTACTGCAACTTGCTAAGAAAGAGCAAACCTCTACAGGTAGCCAGTAAAGTGAATCAAACCAAACAGCCAGAGAATCATGGAAATTTGTTTATACAGGAAAAAATCTTAATTACATCTGGTAACAGGTCATGTTACATTTCAATATGTTCATTTTATTCAGTGGTAGTGTAGTAACACTGATGTTTGGAAACACAGAAATCTGGTATGCATACTTGTACATTCTGCACGGCAAATGATGTTTAGGTGGTGTATTGCTTGCATACTTCTCGGTTGTATTTGCACCAGATACTGCTAGTGTGCAGTGTGGGAAAAGATTAAAACATTACCCTGGTATCAGAGGTGGCAGTGCAACATATTCATAGTGGCTTAACATGAGAGTAGCTCTAAGCAAGCACCATGTGAAACCTGAACAAGCACCTAGAATTATTTAGTGCAGCTTCCGCACCTTAAGTCTGAAAATGAATTCATATACTCACATGAACAGGAGTAGCTGCATATTGATGGCTAAAGGTGTATGGGCATGTTGGGTGGTACTACACTGCAAAATTGGTATGTAATGGTGGAGATATTTGGAAGGCATGAGCAAACACACCAGTATATTAAAGCCATGGCACCAATTGAACTGGAGGCTGGCAAATAAATTTAGTAAGGGATTTTGTCCCTACACAAATATTTCAACAGTGATTCTTTGCAGTGGCATCCATTATCTGATTCAAGGTAAATTAACCTTGATGTCCTTTATTTAAAAAAAAAAATCAATAAAAACTTACTTTGTTATAAGTGACTTCTGGACACAAGAAAAGGGAAGGGGAAAATATAGCAATGTGGTTTGTATGTACAAAGACAAATCCAGGGACACTGCAAAAGTTTTTTTTTGCAAACCAACCAGTGGAGTAAAAACATATGAAGGCAAACACTGCATACCAACACACTATGCACATGTAAATCCCAATTTTAACAAGGTGGAAGCATGAAATGATACCTTAACACTTAAATTAATAAAGATCTAGACTGGTTAATAGTATAAATGTGTTATTCTTTAGCTCCTTGGTGCAAGACCTTACTGGATGTGAATGCAGTCAAGTAAGGCCATGGCTATAGTGCAGCAAAGAAAATGTCCCCCTACCAAAAGGAAATGCTAGAGCAAAGATTAAATTACACGAGTCAAGCAACCCGCTGAGATCTGCCAATCAATGGAATTACCAGGTCAAATTACCCTCAGGACTTTGACAGCTAGGGAAGCTAAGTGTTATGGGGGAGGGGAGAAGTAAATGGACTGGAATTCATCATCTCACAAATTAGTGCCATTTAAACTAAATTAGAAAAAAAAAGGCAGCAGTAAACAGCACTTCGAGCGTGTTCTGTGGCATTTGCACTGTTTCTGTTTTAAGTAGTCATTCAGCAGCATTTGATGTTACTTACACTGTTCTATTTTACTCAGTACTTTGTACGCATGCAGCATCTATGAAATGACAGGAACTTTAGGCAAACAGAGGCTTGCATGATGTAACATTTTTGAGCCAAACAATGATTTCTGGGATACTGAATGGCAACCTGAATGGAAGCCTGGGTGTTCTGCTGGTTCTAGGTTTGGACTGAGAAGGCCTGGAAGAGGCAGGAAAGGACCAATTTTTTTTGAGGGCCAATGCCTACTAAATCTGGGAGGCTGTACTTGCAGAAAATCTTTAACAGTTTGCATAGACTTAGCTTTTCCTCCATCTTTTTAAGTACTTCTGCTTTGTTGCCAAACAGGCGGTCTTGGTTTAAGGGAGCATTAAGCAATATAGCTTTAACATGATCTGGCAAAGATGCTCCTCAAGCCAAGCAGGCCTTCTAAATACAGACCCAGTGACAGCAGCCCTGCAAGATGGCTCTAGTGAATCAAAACCATATTACAGAGTAAGTTTTCCAACTTGTTCAGCAGAATGCATTAAATCCTATAAATCTTTATTAATCAGCACAGTCAGGAATCATCATTTTCTGTTTAAGCAGTCCAATAATATGCTGCTGATACTTTAACATATGAAACTGGCAGTTTAAGGCCCTAATGGCCAAGGCAGCAGAAGTATATACCTTCTTACCCCATCTATCCAGCGCCCTGGAATCTCTATCAGAGGGGGTAGGATTTTTGGCAGTAGTAGCCTTAATGCCCTTGGGTCCCTGTGAAATGGTCTCAGGATCAGCAGTAGGATTGTAAAAGAGGAACTTGTGAGAGTCAGGAACCCTGTAATATCTATCAGGTTTTCTGGGAGCAGGAGGTAGAGAGTCAGGGGCCAAGCTACATTCCAAAAAGGCATCATCAACAATGTCCAGTACAGGGGGGATAGCTGTGTTGTGGCAGGAGTAAGAAATCCCTAAGCCTCTTTTTAAAGTCAGGGTAATCCTGGCTTTCCCAGCGAAAATGCTCCCTAAGAGTATGCAAGGTTTCACCAAAAGAGAGAAATCCTCTGGAGGGGAAGCAGAGGGAAGAGAGTCCTCTGCATCAGAATCCTCAGGTAGAGAAGGGTAAATCCCGGTCATCAGAGGAAACAGAAATTTCAGAGTCCTGATCAAAATAATCATAAGTAAATTCAGTCCTAGGTCTCTTACAGGGGTAAGGGTGGCTTCCCCTGATTAGGGTAATAAGGTCTTCAGACATTATTTGTTTTTAGGCATAGAAGCCTGACCATGCGGTCTGGGAGTCTGTTTTCAAGGCATGGATACAGTTTGAGGCCTAAAAGAAGAAGATGGTGTCGGTTTAATATGAAAGTCAGTAGGCCTGAATACACCCTCAGAAGCCGGTGCCTGCGCAGCAGCTCCAGACCCATCCAAGGTAGAGACATCTGCAGGTTCCACAGCTGAAGCATCTCACGGCATACCGGACTCCAAATGGGTCTTAGTAGAGGCCTGCAAATCTGAAGTAGCAGGTATCAGGGGCTGTGAAAGCACCTCACTGAGTAACGGCTAACTAGCGACTAGCTTAGGAGAAGCATCGACAGCTTTGGACCTATGCAGTCTGTCTTTATCTTTGCGTTTTATGGCACTTGCAAACTGCTTCTGATTCGGGCACCGCACGCAAGAAAGACTGATGTAATGGCGTCGGCTGCATGCTTTATACCCCTGACTACCTGACGTCATGGAAGATGAGACAGCAACAGACACAGGACCCAAGACTTTTATAATCAGGCCGACAGAGCTACTGCAAGCAGATAACCCAAATGTGATGACTGCAACAGTGAAACACGAAGAACATCTGAGAACATATGGCTTGGGAGTGTAAGGGGTTTGCAGAATTCAAAAATTCCTTATAGAATTGTTCTGTCAGAAATATTGGGAGAGCAAATGGGTATAACTAAGGACATTTTTTTTTCCAAACTAGGCCACAGGAGCTGTATTGCCTACACATATTAAGGCCTCATTAAATTCTGGTGACTGCAAAAAAGAAAACACTAGAAAATGGAAATACAGTTCTAAAGCACCTGCATTTGAAGTGCTGAACACTGTAACAGATAAAAACTAAGTGGAATCTTTAGAAAAGGATAGGATCAAATTAGAGAGAAATAAATGGAAACTCTGGGAAAATACATCCAGAATAATGATCTGGAAGAGGAGTGAAGTTTAAGAGAAGGCAGGAAGTGAGCAATTTATGTAATGATGGATTGACAAAAGAACACGTGTGGTGTATAATGCATGTAACTGGAAGCATGTTAATATGGTTTGTTTTCTTTTATGTACATGTTTGGCCATGTCTTAAGTGATGATTCAAATACTAAAAGCTTGGGAAAGGGTACCAAAGTTGTCTGTGGACATCCATGAAATGAAGTACCCTTCTCCCCCTCAGTTTTAGGTGTAGGAAAGAAAATGGGGAGATAATTTGGCTTAAAGTAAAATTCAGATACCACTTTAGGCATAAAAGTAATATTCATTCTTAAAGAAACCCTGTCTCTGTGGAAAATGAGACAGAGTTGCAAGCTGTATGGTGAGTCAACCCTGACACACACAGTTCTGACCTCTGCAAGAAAAACAGTTTTCCATGTTAAGAACTTCAAGTCAGCCAAATTAGCTGGTTCAAATGCTTACCTAATGCAAAATGAAGTTCTCAAGGAGAGGCCAGCAGTTTTCTTGGAGGCTTCTTATGGAAAATACCTTTCAAAAGCATTTTAAACCGGAGAATGCATTCAAAGAGGATGTGCACAACATTCTGACGAAACAGGAAGTCTTCCCTGTTTCAGCTCAAAGAAGGACAACAGTGTCTCTCTCTTGCTCACAGAAGTGACCCCAACAGCCAGAGAGGACATGGCTAACCCCCAGTGCACAATGGTTTAGGTGCTAGAGGGATCCAGGGTACAAGCTGTCTGATGAACAAGTTATGGCCATAGCAGAGTCTCCCACCTGAGGCCCAGACAAACTGCTAGCCTGCTGTGGTGGCAAAGGTTATTTGCTAAACTTTTTCCTCTTTGTGGCTGGAAGCAGGACCTGATCTATGAAAGCCAAAACTGGTGCCTCTTTCCTGTAGAAAATAAGCAAGCCACAAGAGCTAGAAAAATGTAGTCATGTCACTTGGAGGGTAAAAAAATAAATAAATAAATAAATAAAAACCCACAGCACTCGTTAGCCCCAAAAAGTAAAATAAACAAATTTTCCACATAAAATATATTTTCAATTACTTTAAACAACTTTTAAACTGACAGGGAAAAAGTGCACTCATTTAAAAAACGTCTTTTGACTGTCTGTTAAAATACAAACTCCTAGTTTAAAAATAAGTTTTCCTGAACAAGAAAGTACAATAAAACTATTTTTTAAAATGTGACAAGTTACCCCCCAAAAGCACAAGTAGGCCCATCCTCAAAAGCCGCAGATGAGCTTGAGCTGTTTGGGCATGTGAAAGCTTTGGAAGCTGGCCTGCTATGACATCTTTGGCAGAATATGACATATATTGCTAAGGTTACTGCAGCAATGATGAATACAACATCTTAACTCAAATGTCCAGCATAGAATTTTTTTCTTACTCTTATTTTGTCATCTTAAAGAATATGATCACTTGGAACTACATACAAGGTGACAAGTCTCTGGACCTTCATGAAGAGACATCAGTATTTAAACTTATGTACACAAGCCCTGCTTTCTCTCACTGACCAAGATTTTTTTTAAATAAATATGCAACTATCCATCTTAAATTTGGATATTCGGTACATACCCAAACCACATGTCATTGCTGATGTCCTATGAAGCTTCAACCAGTGTTTACCAAATTCTGCTCTACAGTGCAGGACACACATTACAACGTAATTTCTAACATACTACCACACTATATCAAAAGAAAGACATGTAAAAACATTTAATAAGTAAAGAACAAGAAACATAGTATATGCCGGCTTTTAAAAAAGTTTCTTTAATTTTAGATAAACTACCCTTTTGTTCCCACAGATCGCAACTATGACCTGTCATTAACACAAAAACAACAAATTTTTATTTTTTGAATTAAGCAGTTACCTGGCTTAGAAGGATGCTTGGTGTAATCAAAGACCAGAACATCACTTGAAGGAGTCTTTGTGGCAATAATACATGGGTTCTGTGGCATGTAGCGTGCTCTGTTCACTTCGCCTTCATGGTTTATTTTGATTTCTATCTCAATTTTGCCACTCACTGAACCAAATCCACCAAATTCTGTAAAAGATAAACATAGTTACACAATTCAAGTCCCCAGAGAGTTGTAGTAATAAATGTACCCCCCCCCCAAGATGTTTTCATTCATTTTATAACAGTATAGTAACAAGAAAAAAACTATATACAATGTCCATAACTAAAAAAGCAATATACATAGAAGACAATAAGATTAGACTATTCTGTCCAAGCATTTAAATTCTGAGTTGTGCTGTTAGTCCCTGCTTTTATAGTAGCAACAAATGTATTTCACAAGATGAATAAACTCAAACTTTAAAGACAGGAGTAGACTGGGATTTCTAATTTTTAGTAACAAATTTCCTTGCTATAGAGAGGATAGACCATAGTAAAAGTTTTGTTTTTTAGGAATGACTTCAGGAACACTGAAATAGGATAAGTGAGTCAGAAATTGTACAGCTGTCATTCCATACAGCTTTACAAAGATATTTAAAGTCTAACCAAAATGGGGAAATTATTTTGCAGTTAACCATTTGTATCCAAGTCAGCATCAGGGTCCACATCTCTAACATTTCAGCTTTCTTGTACATTATTGATGGTCTATGTGGGGTGAAAAAATTAGAAGTTATGTACTCACCATAACGTTCCATCTGAGTAGGTGTATTCATTTGTCTGCAACCTGTGGGTTATGGATCCGATATCGAATCCGAACCGGCATGGTTTACCAGCTATGGATCCGAGCTCTCAGCTCCTCCCCTCACCCATAATGCCCTGCTCTCCCTACATGACCTCAGATAGAGTTTGCCAACAGCATGAACACCCTGAAAAGGGTAACACATCAAATGCAGGAAACTGAAAAGGCCAGGGGGATAGGAGGGCGGGATGGTTGCAGACAAAGGAATACACCTACTCAGATGGAACGTTATGGTGAGTACATAACTTCTAAATCTGAAGTAGGAGATTCATTTGTCTGCAACCTGTGGGACAGAGTCCCCAGCTACCTGAATCTTGGGCGGCCATCATGGAAGGATATTCCGAGCACCCAGAGCCAAAGGATGCTCTACCCCTAGATGTAAGATCCAACTTGTAGTGGGAAATAAAGGTATGAGATGAAGCCCAAGTGGCTGCTGCACAAATATCATCTAGAGGAATCCTAGCCTTAAAGGCGGCCAAGGTAGAGACTGACCGGGTTGAATGGGCATGTACACCCTCCGGTGCGGGCCTTCCAGAAGCTTGATAAGCCAATAAGATACATTGTGAAATCCAGCGAGATAATGAGACTTTAGAAATTGGCTTGCCCAAATTAAATTTAGCAAAGGAAATCAACAACTGGTCGCATTGCCTATGACCAGCCATCCTGTTTAGATAAAATCTAAGTTGCCTGTGAACATCTAAGGAATGAAGCTTATATTCACCCTTGTTTTGATATTTAGGAAAGAAAACAGGGAGGTTAATGGATTGATTAATGTTAGCTTCAGAGGCTACCTTAGGAAGAAAGGACGGGTTGGTCCTGAGGTAAACACGGTCCGGATGAAAGACCAAGTAAGGAGGTTTAGCTGATAATGCTTGAAGCTCTGAGACTCTCTTGGCTGAGGTAATGGCTACTAAAAAGGCGGTCTTGAAAGATAAGAATTTCAGATCTACCGTAGCCGCCGGTTCGAAGGGGGGGGGGGCGGTCAAGGCCTGGAGGACTAAGGAAAGGTCCCAAGGAGGAACCGCTTGCTTTACAGGGGGCCTGAGAAGGAAAGTACCTTTTAGGAAAATCTTACACAATTTGGCAGACATCAGGGGACTGGAGTCATGACCAATATGATAATGAGAAATTGCCGCAAGTTGTACTTTGACCATGGAACTGCTGGCCCCATCATTAAAAAGAGTGGTTAAGAAGTCAAGCACCAAAGGGAGAGGAACTGTGAAGGGGTTTAGGCCTTGCCGCTCCGCCCACAAGGAGAACCGTTTCCACTTACTACGGTAGACTTTCCTAGTGGATGGCTTATGAGCTGCCACCAGGATGGCCTTAACAGGGGACGAAATACCGGGAGTCCTGATCAGGAGTGGAACTGGAGCAGCCAAGCGGTCAGCTTCAGGTTGTCCAGGTTCGGTGGAGATAAGCGGAATGGATGAGATATCAGATCCGGAATGGGATCTAGAATCCAAGGAGGATTCACTGAGTGAGACCTTAGGAAAGGGAACCAGATCTGTCGAGGCCAAAATGGAGCAATGAGAATCATTCTGCACCCCAGCCGAGAGGCTTTCTGAAGAACTTGGAGCATCAGAGGCAAGGGGGGATAAGCATAAAGAAGACCGGGTGGCCAAGCATGCACCAGAGCGTCTCTTTGGCCACCTCAGGGAGGAGGTATTAGAGCGAAAAACTGTCGCACTTGGTGTTTGAGGGAGACGCAAAAAGATCGCAACAAGGAGTTCCCCACTGTGCGAAGATGCGTTCCGCTACCTGAGTATTGAGAGACCACTCGTAAGGGGTGAGAATGGTGCGACTGAGTTTGTCCGCCAGGATGTTGGACCGACCCGGAATATGCGTTGCTATGAGAAAGCGGTTGGTGGAGATTGCCCATTCCCACACTCTCATGGCTTCTCGACAAAGAGGGTAAGACCTGGTTCCTCCTTGTTTGTTGATATACCAGACAACAGACATGTTGTCCGATTGAATCGCAATTGTTCCCAAGGGAAGAAAGGCCTGAAGTGCTATCAACGCTAAGAGCACTGCTCTCATCTCTAGAACATTGATATGCAGTGAGGTCTCTGAATCGTTCCACGTGTCTTGGACCGTCCGGCCTGCAAAATGCCCCCCCCCCCACCCGAGGCGGGAGGCGTCCGTGGTCACCGTGGCAAGAGGGGGAGAGGCACAAAAGGGGGGCCTCCGTGGAGATCTGGAGAGTGTAGCCACCACAGGAGGGACCGCTTGCAAGCCTTGCTGATTGCAATGGGATGATGCACAGGAAGAGCAAGATACGACCACTGAACTAGGAGTTCCATTGAAGGATGCGCATATTGAACCTGGCGAGAGGAAGAAGCGATATCGCTGCCGCCATGGACCCTAGGGCCCTCAGGACCAACTCCGCCGGAACTGAGCTTGAGTGGAGAATGGCCCGCACCTGGAGCTGTAGGTTTTGAACTCTGTCCGCAGTGAGGAAGGCTCTCAATCTCCTCGTGTCTAACCTGGCACCTATAAAATCTATGAACTGTGTGGGTGCTAGGATGGATTTTTTTTGTGTTTATCGTGATGCCCAGACGAGGAGCAAGAAGATGGAGAAAGGAGTCTCGCACCAAGAGAAGTAGATGCCTTGTTGGGGTGGTGAGAAGCCAGTCGTCCAGGTAGGGAAAGACCTGCACCCCCTGAAGCCTCAGGTGGGCCGCTACCACTGCTAATACTTTGGTGAACACCCTGGGGGCTGTGGTGAGACCAAAGGGAAGGACCCGGAATTGGTAGTGACTGGCTCCCAGCCGGAAGCGGAGAAACCTCCTGGAGCGCCTGTCCATTAGTATATGGTAGTACGCATCCTTGAGGTCTATGGAGCACATCCAGTGGTTTTCTCCCAGAAGGGGAAGAATACACTGCAATGTAACCATTCGGAATTTCTCCTTGGGAACTGCCAGGTTCAAGAGTGAAAGGTCTAAAATTGGTCTTAGATCCCCCGTCTTTTTTGGCACTAAAAAGAACCTGGAGTAGAACCCTGATCCGATCTGGTCTGGCGGGACGGGCTGGATGGCTCTTTTCTTTAGCAGATGGCCAATTTCTGCCAAAGCGGCCTCCCACTGACCGGGTGGAACGTCGGGGAGGGACTTCAATTTTGGCATGTGACGAAAAGGGATACGGTATCCTCTGGATATGATCTGGAGGACCCAGCGGTCTGATGTTATGGACTCACATGCCGCTAGGTGCTCCAACGTCCCCGACTGCCTCCAGAGTGGAGCAGCCGGGCAACCCTTCAGGGCTGCTGCGCGGGCCGTTCAGAGAAGGGTTCTCTGGACCCGAAGTTCCTGGGAGCCCCTCTGCCCCTAGGGCGGCGTCCCCCCTGTCCTCCTCTGCCACGGAAGGACTGGTTGTCCGGAGCAGGCTGGGATTGCTGCGACTTCCGGAACCACATCTTCTTCTGACCCTTTTGGTTCCTAGAATAGGGCCTCTGGGGTACAGAGAAGCGGATTCCGACGGCAGACAGCATCTTCCCGTCCTTCTCGCTCTGGGTAAAAGTGTCACGAACAGTTTTGCCAAAGAGGGCAGAACCATCGAAGGGGGCGTTCGCAAATGACGCCTTGAAGGGCTCCGTGAAATCGCAATGACGGAGCCAGGCCTGACGTCTGGTAACTAGGCCTGCCCCTGCGGCTCTAGCGGCACCTTCCGTAGCATGGGACAGTAGCCGCATAGAGGTATTAGTGACGGACCAGAGAGTGGCCATACGGGTGGAGTGCAGCACTTTGTCCTCCTCCGACATGGACTCTGGGGGGGATGCAGTGTATTCTTTTATAAGATCGCGCTGCATCCTAATCACGTGCCAGGTAGTTCAGCGCCCTCACTGAGAAGGTCGCTGAACTAAACATCCGCTTCCCCAAGCGGTCCATCATCCGAGACTCCTTGCTCGGGGGATGGACTGAGGGACTCTCCTGAGCAAGTTCCCTCTTGGTGGCAGCCGCCATCAACATGGCATCTACCGGAGGCCCCTTACTCCAATGGGCACGGTCAGCCGGGGGACTGAGAATACGGTCGGGCCTTTTTGGGATTGGCTCCACGGTGTCCGGTTCCTTCCACGCCCTGGTGGTAATGAGGTCCACCAGGGGGTCGGCAGGAGGGGACACCCAAGAGGTAGATGGGCCCGCTTCAAATGCCTCCAAGAACACGGACTCGTCCGAGGAAGACTTGGGGGCAGACCACCCCCCCCTTAGGCGGAGCATTTCCATGATGTCTCCAAATGAGACATCCTCAGGGGAGGATCTTGGGGAGCCTTCCCCTTCCTCCAAGTCCATGTCTTCTGTGAGAGACTGGGGGGGGGGGGGGGAGTCAATGTGCCTCCTTTTGCACGTATGTTTGCGGGGAACATCCTCCGGGGGGCTATCAGAGGACTCCTCGCAAACAGTGACCTGTTCCAAGGGAACAGCTTGGGGCAAAGGAGCGGGCTGTCCCAAGGGCCGGATGGTGGAAGCCTGACCCAGTACAGATGGAGTGCGGGATGGAGCCGAAGCAAGTGCCGGGGGTCCGAAGACCCTCAACAGGGCCCTCTCCACTACATCAAACGCCGAAGGGGAGCCGACCTCGACCAAAGGATCTGACAATCTGCTCCCCCTCGGATCCGAGGAGTGGATCGGAGCCGGCGCCGAAGCGCTCGGATCCGAAGGGACAGTGTGCTCCGACACAGATGGCGCCGAAGGAGCACTGATCCCCCCGGATCCGAAGCACTCGAGGGCAGGGTCGGATCCGAAGTACCAAGTACTATCGGCGCCGACCCACCCCCGGCTCCGAAGCTGCTCGGCTCCAACTGCTCCGAACCCGGGTAGCGGGTCAGAGAAGGAGCAATTGGTTTAAAGAAAGGGGTCGAGCTCCCCCCCCAGGGGGGGAGGCAAGAGCACTCTCATCTGCATCTGGGCTTGGATGAACCTTCTCATCATCCGGTCCAGATCAGCGTCTGACAAGATATAGGTCGATCTCGACGAGGCTACCGAGGTAGGCCTTGAGTGCCTCCTGGATAGCCTCGACGGAGATCGGGTCTCCTCCTCCTCAGGTCCCGGTGAAAAGCACACGGGTGACCGGAGCCGAGGAGGGGGAGAACCAGCAGACAAGGAGGCCGGAGGAGAAGCCCGCTTGGCAGGCGGGGCCGAAACAGAGGTCTCGGCCCACCGCTTGTGGTGCTTCTCCCTCCGGTCCTTACTTCTAGCTTCCCTCTCCTCTGAACCACTACAGGGAGGTTGAGTCCCAAGAGGAGGAGGGGGAGCCGGAGAGGAGGTAACCGTAGAAACGGCTCCCCCCGAAGGAGCGGAGGCCGGAGCCGAATCCGGGGGTAAAAGTCCCGCCAGGACAAGCTTGGACCTCCGCTCCTTCAATGCCCTGGGGTTGAACCCTGCACAAATGGAACATCCAGAAGTGAGGTGTTCAACCCCAAGGCATCGAACGCACCGAGTGTGGCCATCAGCAGGGGAAAGCTTAGAGAAAACAGCTTTGGGTTGGTTCTGACATCCCCAAAAAACTAAAAAGTTACTTAAACTAAAGGTAGAAAAGTAAAAGTAACTAAACACACACAACAGGCCCAAAACACACAGCTACCAGCGAGGGGAGGGAAACGAAGTAAAAATAATATTAAACACTAAACAAGTATAACTATGTAAAAGGGAAACCTAAACTTTCACAAAAAAAAAAACTTTAAATTTTACTAGTATAAAACTTGAAAAATTCACTTAGCTGAAGAGCTCAAGAACACTAATCTGGTCACCAGCGCGGCAAACTAGATCTGAGGTCATGTAGGGAGAGCAGGGCATTATGGGTGAGGGGAGGAGCTGAGAGCTCGGATCCATAGCTGGTAAACCATGCCGGTTCGGATCCGATATCGGATCCATAACCCACAGGTTGCAGACAAATGAATCTCCTACTTCAGATCATCTATACAAAAATTTCAAGTGTATACATGCCAGAACAGAGAAGATGTGAATTCCTTCACAGACTGTAAACAGTTTTTTTTTTTAATCTTTTTCTGAGAATACTTTTCTAACAACTTCTTGAATTCCAAAAAGAAAAAAAAGTTAAGTTCTTACCATAACATTCCACCTGTGTTGTCGATCTTCATTCATTCTTGACTGTTGGGTTCAGTTCTGAGCCCACCAAATCAACTCTGCCGTTATTATCAAGCCTGTGCCAGCCAAAAACTCTCAAGCTAAGGCTATCCATACCACCTGTCTTCCCTTTACCTCAGATCGAGTTTGCCTAACATTAAGAAAATATGGAAGCCGTCTCAGCAACAACTAACAACCCCAGGCCTAGTTCCGAACCTCAAGGAGTCTCTAGGAGGGGGCAGGAGGGTGGGATGTCAAGAATGAATAAAGATAAACACGGAGAGAATGTTATGATAAGAACATAACTTCTTTATTTGATGTTGTCAATCTTCATTCATTTTTGACTGTTGCGACAGAGTCCCCAGTTACTTTAGATCCAAGGTGGCCATAAGGAAGGATATTAATGAGCACTATAGAGCCAAAGGATGTTCTTCCCCCACAGACCATGTCTAATTTGTAATAAGTGATAAAGGTATGTGGGGTAGCCCAAGTTGCAGCTGCTCATATATCTTCCAAAGAAGCTCTGGAATGGAAGACTGCTGAAGTGGAAACAGGTCTTGTTGAATGAGCTCTAACTTTTGTGGGTAGCTAGAGTTTATTCTGACTATATAAATGTAATGCAGTCTCTTAACCATTTTGAAAGGTGACCTTTGAAACTGAACTGGTTTGCCCAACCTGGCTCCTGAAAAGGATACAAGCAGTTGGTCTGATTTTCTAGAAGATTTTGTTCTGTCCAAGTAAAAACATAATTGTCTGTGGACGTCCAACAAATGCAAGCAGTACTCAGTTTGAAAAATTTGGAAAGACGACAAGTCTATGGTTCGGTTGATACTGGAATCTCGAGACCACTTTAGGAAGGAAAGAAGGATCAGTTCTGAGTGATGCTCTTTCTTTGGGGAAATTTATATCTGGATGCTTCACACAGAGCCTGTAACTCTGAAATTTCCCTAACAGATGTGATAGCTACTAGGAAGAGGGTCTTCCAGGATAAAAACTTGAGGTCACAGGTGGCTACTGGTGAACTAGGCACTGCAAAAGTCCAAGGTTAAATCTCAAGGCACTATAGGATCTTTGAAAGGTGGCTTCAAATGTAGAGCGCCCTTAAAGGTTTTACAAAGACAGTGAGACAAAGAATGACCATCAAATCTGTTACGGAAATTCAAAAACGGCAGCTAAATGAACTCTAATAGCAGAAGTTGAGGCTCCTAATTAAAGTAAGGTGGTTAAGTATTCAAGACCTTATTGACCGAAGGAAGAAAGGATCAAAACTGTTTTTTGTCTGACAAAACAGAAAAGCTCTTCCATTTGCTACAGTAAATTCTTCTGGTGGACGGTTTACGAGAAGCCAGAAGTATCTTTTGCACTGGAAAGAACAAATTGTTTCACCTGGCAATTACTGGAAGTGGAGAAACCAAGCAGTCAGCTTGAGATGTTGAACGTTGGGATGGACCAAGCCCAGAGGACGAGATAAGATCCGGAATTGGATCCAGAGTCCACAGGCAGTGAAACCAGGTGATCCCAGAGAAAGGGAAACCAGACTGATGGGGCAATAAGGTGCAATGAGAATCACTTTGCTTCTCAACTGCTGGGCTTTCTTCAGAAATTGGGAAATTAGAGGGATTGGTGGGAAGGCATACAGAAGTCCCAGGGGGGGGGAGCAATCATGGAAAAATGCATCTCTCAGGGACCCCCCCCCCCCGAGGGGGACTAAGGGGAGGTAGCTTCTGCATTTGTGGTTTATAGGAGAGGCGAACAGGGTGCAGCAAGGCTGACCCCATGACAAAACAAGAGATCCCTTGTGAGGTAGAACGATACACCTGCTTAGCTTGTCCGCAATCCCATTGGAATTCCCCAGAAAGGTTGAAGAAGACTGTCCATTGCCAAACTCTTAAAGCTTCCCGACAGAGGGTAGGATCTGGATCCCCCCCCATTTGCTGATGTACCAGACCCACTGACATGTTGTCTGACTGAATAGCAATCGTTCCTGAAGGAAGGGCAGACTGGAATGCTTATAAAAGGCTAAAAGCACTGCCCTTAGTTCTAGGACACTGATGTGCAAATTGGCCTCTTGAAGGAACCAGGCACCTTGGACGGTCTTTCCCTGAAAATCCCCCACCCTATCAGGGAAGCGTCAGTGGTCACTACGGCCTTGGGCTGAGAGGTATAGAAGAGACGACTCCCTAATTCTCTTCTGGCTTCATTCACCAAGATAAATCCTTCTTGCAGCGGTTCATTATTAGGATTGGATGAGACGAGACATGGGTGAGTTAACAGTGACTATTGTGACGCCAGGAGCCATTGAAGCAGCCTCATGTGGTACCTTGCCAGGGAGACTAAGGTGATTATTGCTGCCATGGACCCAAAAAGTTTAGAACTAGACGAGCAGGAACTTTGTCTTGAAAGAGTATCACCTGAAGTTGCAACCTCAACTTTAACAGCCTGTGATGAAGGGAAGCCACGCAGGATTTTGCATTTAGTTTTGCTCCAATTAATTCTAGATCCTGTGTGGGAGATGGTTGCAATTTCTTTGTTGATTGAAATGCCTAAAAAAACTCGGCAAGGCGAAGGACGGAGTCTATGGTGCAAAGCAGTAGAAGTCTGGAGGGGGCGGTGAGGAGCCAGTCATCTTGATATGGAAACACAATCCTTGTAGCCTCAAGTGAGCTGCTACAACTGTTATGCATTTGGTGAACACCCTGGGGGCTGTGGTGAGACCAAAGGGCATCGCTTGAAATTGGTAATGACCAACTCCTAGCTGGAAGCAGAGTTAATCTTCTGGAGCGCTTTTCTATCTTTAAGTGGTAATACGCATCCTGAAGATCTATACAGCACATCCAATCGTCCTTCTCCAGAAATGGGAGGATAGACTGAATTGTGACCATCCAGAATTTTGTCTATTGCACAAACTTGTTTAATACGCTGAGGTCTAAGACTGGCCTCCAGTCCCCTGTCTTTTTCAGCACTGAGAAGAATCTGGAGTAAAATCCAGATCCTAGCTGGTCTAGTAGGACTTCTTGGAGGACTTTTTGAAGCAGCTCTTAAATCTCTAGTGCTTGTTCTCTCTCTGATGGTGGAACATTGGGGATTTGCCTTTGTGGTTTAGGAAAAAGACTGAAGATAATATGGTAACCTCTGGTAATTATCATCTGCACCCAGGAATCCGATATTGCAGAGTGCCAGGCTGCATGGTGCAGAGAAAATCTTCCTCTGACCGCTTCCAGAGGTAAACAGTTGGGCCGCCACTCAGGAGTGCTGGTAGGATTGTACAGAAAAGGAGTCTCTGGAACCCTGGTTGTGCAGACCACCCCCCCTGCTATGGGAGGGGCATCTTCCAGAAGAATCCCCCACTCCCCCGTCCCTTGGGTCTTCTTGAACCACATCTTTCCACTCCTCTGGTTTCTGCAGTAAGGTCATTGAGGAGTGGAAAAATGGCCCACAGCAGAAAGAGTCTTCCCATCCTTCTCACACCTGGCTAATGTGTCTCAGACTTTTGGGCCAAACAATGAAGTGGCATCCACAGAGGCACTGACAAAGTAAGACTTGAAGGGGTCTGCGCAATCACACAAGAGCATCCAGGCGTGGCGCCTAATGGCAATGCCTGTACCCACTGCTCTAGACGTCCCTTTAACTGTATGTGCAATAAGCTACATAGGCGAATTACAGCTAGATTCTAGGGTAGCAAGCTGAGAGGCAAACTTACCTAGACCTTGTAAGACACTGCTCCTGCCAAGGTATCTGAAAGCTCAGTTATCAGATCCTTTGCAGCTGGGTGAAGTGTACCAAAAAATTCAAGGACCAAATCGCAAAGGTTGTTGAAGCAAAGACCCACTTCCCAAATCTGTCCATAACTCTCCTTGGCGAGTTCCTTTTTTTGTGGCTGCAGCCATCACCATGGCTTCCACTGCTAGACCCTTTGACCAACAGGGCTGATCCTCAAGATATGAAAGAATTTTGTCTGGTCTCCAGGGAATTGGCTCTATAGTGTCAGGAGCCTTCCACTCACGCTGCATGAGTTTGATTAGCTCATTGGCAGGTGGGGTCACCCAAGAAGTAGCTGGCCAGGCACGAAATGCCTGCAAGAAAACAGATTTTGGAGGATGGGTTTGAGGACTTCCAATCACCCCTTGATTTTAAAATTTCCAGGATGTCTCCAAAGGAGACATCTTCAGGAGCGATAATGAGGACCCTTCCCCTTCATCGTAATCTGTATCCTCAGTGACAGTTTCTTCTGGAGAATCTAAGTGCTTCCTCTTGTACGTTCTCTTACGGTGTGGCTCCTCAGGGGGAAGATCTGAGGAGGACTCAGAAGAGAGAGGGCCCTGAACAAGGGTATCTTGTTGTACCCACTGTCCCGATGTAGCAGATTGTGGCAGCTGCGAACCAGAGGGAACGATATGGCACTCCGACAAGGATGTTACCAACTGTAAGCCTGCTGAGGCTACAGCTCTTTCCATAATCTAGAAGGCAGGCCCACTCGAAGGATGAGAGCCCGGAACAGAAAAAGGCAACCTCTGAAGTGGGGTCACACCCTGCTCCAACAAGCCGCCACCCCCAGAGTAGGAGCCGTGAGACTACTTGCAACTACCAGAGCAGAGAGCCACAGATGGCACAGTGGGGGAAAAAAAAAAAAAAATTCAAAGCTGATCCAGGGATCTCGGAGCCGGCAGCCAAATCTCGGTCCCATGGGTGTGACGGTTCCAATGGAGCCGAAGACCACAGAGTAGGTTCTGGCACTGAGGTAAGAGCCACTGTCAGTACTGAAGTAGCTGGCACCAGAAGTGTCGAAGCAGTGGGTTCCAGGACCTGCAGGAAGGTCAAAGGAGGAATATACACAGAAGTCCTAGGAGAGTAAGCCTTGGCTCTGTGAAGGGGGGGGGGTCCGAGAAGGAGCAGGAAGGCCTCTGGCTGCCAAGAGCTGATCAACTAATCTAACTACATCCAATTCCGATAGACTCCTGGAGGAACAGCTCTACATTCCCAAAGGAGATTCTGGTCTTTCTACAAAGGGACTTGACTGCTGACACAAGAAGGGGTCTATTGAGGGGGAATATCTAGTCCTGGGGGTACTTAGCATCTCGATCTTCAGCAGCATAGACTGTATTTTGGCAAGTGAGGATAGAACAGAAATATTCGAGGTGACAATTATCGGTGCCAGTTAGGTGGGCACCAAATGTGTCTAAGTAGTTTCAATGGTACACAGCACTGTGGATGATTTAACCAAGTTTGGGTGCCTGGACAGAAGTCTGTGCAGTCTTAGGAACTTTCGGCTTCGGTTCCGATAAAGGAGTCAAAACCTGAGATTTTGGAGTCTTAATTTGTGTACCTTGGGGGAAGGCAGTACCAAATGGCTCCGTTTCTTAGATTCAATCTTCGAAGATTTTGAAGTCTCCATCTCAGAGCGAGAGCTTCACCAAAAGGACATTTCAGTAATCCCTTAAGAATTAACTACACCTCTCTGCAAGATTTCCAAGCACTGAAACCTTTGCAGAGTTCACAAAGGAGGTTGAATTTCTAGAGGAGGGACACGCAAACAATAAATGCATGAAAGATGCCCATTGAAACTGGGCATCTTTCTTCCACCACCCTTACACTGTTTTAACCCGGAGGTTCCTTTGTTTCCTTTTTTGCTTTTCTGCCATTTTTCTAGCCAGTAAAACAGCACGCAGACACACACATAGTTAGAAAGGTAAAAGATAAGTTTTGTTTTTTTTTTTTTTAAAAAACAATGGTATGTCAAGAATACCCAAAAAAGAGTGGGTACGAGAAGGAATGAAAAAAGGGAGAATACCAAAGATGGCGTCAAAGAAATACTAGCAGGTAGAAAGGAAGGAGAGCTCTATACCAACAATGGTAAAGAAAAACACCTTGAGGTAAAAATTGGATTAGGGAGTAAAATTAGAGCCACACACTCCAAGAAGAGCTTTAGAGTATATAGATACTACTGAAAAAAATGGTAAGAGATAAGTAGAAGGTAAGTAGATAAAAAATTTGAGCACTTAGCTAACAGCAATGGCTGATGCATATAATTTTAGACGGCAAACGAGATCTGAGGTAAAGGAAAGAGGCAGTATGGGTAGCCTTAGCTTTAGAGGTTTTTGGCTGGCACGAGTTTGATATAAAGGCAGAGTCTGTTCTGAGGGCTCTGAACTGAACCAAACAGTCAAGAATGAATGAATATTGACATCAAATCATATGTTTTGCTAAAATCATTTCTGGGAATTTTATAAATAACATATGTGTGAAGTGTTCTTGGGTGAGCTACTAATAACTGTGGAGATAAAATCCAAGATTTTTAAATTAATCATACTTCTAATGAGGATACAACCTTAGTATTTATAAAATCCTTACAAGTTTGCAAAATTGCAATTGGCTGGACATCCAAACTACATCTGCTGATCAAATAGTCTGCAGACCTCATTTTATTAGCAGAGAGAAATGGATTCCAATATAATAGGTCACCCTTCTTAAATTCTAACATTTTCTGAGCATCAAAAGATATCAAACATTCATTTGTATAGGCAATAGGAAACAATTAATAAATTAACTAGTTAGAAAACAAGCTTTTTAAAACAGCAATATTTGGTTTATAAAAGGTGTGTAAACAAGTTTTGACCTTTCACTTTGAATGTATATTTTTAAAATCCATATAGAGATATTGCAATTAAGGTTTCATGTACTGACTTCCAATAGGATGTATAAGAAGTAGTACTCCACAGTAACACTGTTAATAAATGCAGAGTTTAAATAAAAATCAATATTTGGAAACTCTATACCTTCTTCATCCCAGCTTGTGGTGTGCCAGTGAAGTGAAATTCTTGTTTTTTTGGGATACCAAATGAAGTTGAGTAATAAGTTATTAATTTTCTGTCCATTTTTGACAGGTGGGGGAATTATTAGGACTTTGACAATGAATAAGATTTTAGGGAATATCATTTTGATTAAAGTTAGTCTGTCTTCAAATGTGAAGAGGAATCTGTTCCATCTATTAGACTAGTAATTGAGTTTATAAACTGTTGACAATTAGAGGTCTGTGATTTTTTTATAATTAGATTCAATAGTGATACCTAGGATATTTAATATGTTTGCCCTCCCAGTTCAGGTCTCTTTTTGATCCACGTTTCATAGTAACACTTTTATTCTCTAGAAGTACCCGAGTTTTGTTGCGATTAGCCCAGAGATGTTTGCAAAGAAGTCTAGATTACATAATAGGTGATCTACTGAATTTTCAATATCATTAGAAGTTATTAGGAGGTCATCAGCAAACAGTTGTATCTTGGGATGTCTGACACTTTAGATCCTTTAATGCTCTCATTATTTCTAACAATTTGCAAGATGCTCAATAGCCAGGGCAATAAGAAATGGGAGAGGGGACACCCGTTTAGTACCTCTTAATATTTTGAATGGGCTAGATAGACAAGATCCAGTCTTACCCAAGTTTGTGCGGCAGACACCATAACATCTTCATACCAGTACACACCACAACACATTTCGTATGTTAAAACTTTCACCTGTCGCACTAAATTAAACATTTCTCACTATATGCATGGATCTCTGATGTGGTCATATACTACGAGAGAAAGGCATCCCTATGCACACCTCCTCTGGACCATGCACCACATCCTAGCACTGTGGATAGATAGTACATGCTCCTCAGGATACAAGATAAGCAACTATCTGCTGCAGTCACTCGCCAAAACGACTACTACAGTACATGGCAACTGAGATTTTAACTGTAAGACATTAAAGAGGAAGAGAGATTTATTCACACACACTGAAAAAAGTATACAATACACAAAACACCAATCTAGCGACTTTTTTCCACAATATAAAAGTGCATCACAAAAGATTTGGAACCACAGGTCAGCTACAGTGCAAGATTTCTAAGCATCCTGCAAACATTATCTGCCAAGGGGTCCTAATGCCTGCATCTTCAGTTCTACCATTACGACCGACCTCTTTCTAACTAAAGTGAAAGCACTGTGAAAGGTTAAACATAATAGTGAAACTTAAAAAACAGGCTACTTTGCTTAAAAATCATTTCAATATTGTAAACTGTTCACATCAAAAGCATGTTTTTCCTTCGGCTTTTCCCGGTTAGGGGTCGCCACAGCAGAACTCCGGTCTGCTAATGATTGGCAGTAGATTTTTACGGTGCCGAGGTGCCAGCTCGACGCCCAACCTTCAACGAAGGCACGCACATTCACGCAGGTCTTTCAAACACTACTCGACTGCAGGGAGGACATGCAGACTCTACACAGATCAAAGCATAATGCGACAAAAACTTTAGAACATGCATTTTATAATGTGATAAGCTTAACATTTTTGTAAAACTACATCAAGAAAGCAGTACCAGATTTTTTTGAAATGTCAATTCAGACAGCATGTTGAGAGACTTATGAAATATGCCTATAAAGCATTTCAAGTACTGGTTTACTGGCAGTCTGGATGAACAAAAGGTTCAGAGGCGCTTTATAATGAAATATGAATGGTAACAAGTCAGAAAAAATATTAATATGCAAAACAAAAAAAGAATAAGGTTTTCCCATTTGATTTTCAAGATAACATTTAAATATACATTAGCTTACTTGGAATGATTCTACTAAAAATGCAGTATTGTAAATGAGTAAACATGTAATATGATATTTTTAGTAATGCTCCATTCTTCTGAGAACTGCCATGAGATGGTTTAACATCCACCTGAGCTACCACCAAACTCAGGCAGATAGGACCTCAATTTAACAATTCAAAGGACTGAAAGCAGGAGAAATACCAGCAATAAGGTAGAAAACTAAATAAATACCACCTTTTAAGACCTATGAGTGAAGACGGGCCTCTCCACAAACATGTTTTTGTCACTGAACAAGAAACATCCAAGCACTGTTTATTGTATAAATCATGTGACCCAAATACAAATTAAAATAAAGCAGAAGATGAACAAAGTATCTGATAAAGCTTGGTTCAACCACCATGTTTAAAAGTCAGCAATATGCACACCAAATGAATGCTAATAAGTCATTTTCATTTCAAGTATTCAGTGAAGGAGTAGAATACAAAATGTCCAGCAGTTTAAGTAGCACAGTACAAGTTGAACGAACACTGCATTACATTAAACATGACTATGGAGCCATCAAAGTGCTAGGTTTGCTTTTACAGGCATTCCTACATATTACTGTAGTAAACTGTATTATGGACTTGGAATCCTTTGCTATTGAAAATGTCATGCAAGTGATTTGTAACATGGGGACATAAATCCCCCCCTCCCCGGGTAAAATACTCACTTTAACATTAATACATACAGAGAGAGAGATGCATCAGACGTTGTTTTTCTATGTCACGTGTATGCTTATTACCCTTTACATGTAATCAAACTTTTTTCCACACTAGAATTCACCTACATCAATTTTTTTGCAGTGTTACAAACATGGTTGAACCCAGCTTTAAGAAATGTCGTCCTTCTGATGGGCTACTTTAAATTTGTAGTCATAGGACTTATGAAAGGTAGGCAATACTTGATAGGTGTGTCTTGCTCCTATAACTAATAAACCCACTTCCTTGGTGAACCACTCCTGGGCTTGAAACTAACAAAACAATTTTTTTCTACCCTGGTGCCATTTTGTGTGTATGTGCTGCATTTTACAAATGTACAGGGTGAGACTACCCCAATCCAGAGTTTTCTTGGTGTGTTTTGCAGATCATCTTGCATGTCCCAAATACAAGACAGCTGCTCTACTTGTGCCTGTGTAGGTGAAAGGGGAGAAAATGGGGACTTGCTGTTCCACTTTGTTGGTGGGCAGCTCCACACATAAGAGAGTCTCTAGGAGTAATGACATCAGGTACGCTTCTTATATTGAATAACTCTTGAAATGGCTAGAGTACTGTGTGCTTTACTTGTACTGAACAGCATAATCAAAGTTGAGTTAGTGTGCCCGGTGGAGCCCACAAACCTTTTCTAGAGTCCATCATTTACTTACTTAGAATCCAGTTTATGATTTATGATCAAAGCAGTATCATGCTTCCCTTAAGTTCCACAATGGTCTCAGCCCAAACAAATTGCGTTAGTCCACGGAACAAAAGGTGGGACTGGTAGACCTAGCAATGACTGGAGAGACTGGAAAGTATGAAGCAGGGGATGAAAACAGCATCATGCTTGCTCTTGCAGCTCAGATAACAATATGCAACTTGTATCAGAGGACAGATCCACACAGTTCTGCTTCTTGAAGGGGGCTTTAGTTTTGCTGTTTTTCATTCATGGTTTTATGCTTTAGCTAGGTGTTTGAAGACTTTAATAGTACAGTATTTTAGGTGTTTGAAGACTTTAATAGTACAGTATTTTAGGTTTTTCTGTTACCCACTGTGGTGGTGCTGCGGTAGCGTTGTCGCCTCACAGTAAGATGCCGTCCGGTTCAATTCTCAGCTAGAGCTTCTTCTGCGTGGAGACATGCATGAATGGGTGTACCTTCGTTGAAGGTTGTGCGCCAGGGCTGGTAACTAGGCACGTAAAAATCAACTACCAATCATTAGCGGACCGGAGTTCTGCTGTGGCGACCCCTAACCGGGAAAAGCCGAAATACACAAACAAATTTTAGTTTTTTGTTCCCCTCTTCTGTTGCAAGGTAAGAAAACTTAGTATAATGGGCTTTGTTTCAGAAAAAAAAAGTCCTACTTCGGCTAGAATTGTATGAAACTGAAGTAATAAGGTGGTTCTAAATTTATTTTGGAGTGTATATTTTGCTAGTGTAAAAAATAATGTATGCAAATACTAAGGAAAAATGTGGCATGCTTTCCAGTACAGTGTGGCCTTTTTACGCAATACATGACTAGAGATGAGCAAGCATGAATTTGCATCACGTAACTTGAGGTTTACTGCAAAAACAGAGAAACTAGATGCAGCTATCCAGATATTAGAAAGTTCTGTGGTAACAGTTTCATATTCCAAGACCTGTAAATGCATGTTCAAACAGCAAGACCAAATGTACAAAAACACTTCAGAGACACAAGAGTCCAATATCGGCACATCATAAGCTACCACTGGCCATTACTACTGAATGATGCTCTGTGTGCTGCTCCTTAACCCAGTCTTTTTTTTGCAACACAATCTCAAATATTTTGGAGCAAGAAATCACAGTTTTCTCCTCGAAAGTAAGCTGCTCTAATTCAAAGCTTGCTCCCAAAGACTACTTCCATAACTTCCAACACTTCTTCTTTTGGGTTTTCCCGGTTAGGGGTCACCACAGCAGATCAACTGTCCGCTCATGATTGGCAATGGAGTTGCCAGCCCGGCGCCCAACCTTCCACAGAAGGCACACAAACACACACCACCTAGGGCCAATTTGGAGCATCCAATCCACCTACAGCATGTCTTTGGGATTTGGGAGGAAACCGGAGCATCCGGAGGAAACCCACGCGACCACAGGGAGGACATGCAGACTCTGCACAGAAGGCACTCCAGCCGAGGATCGAACCGGAAAGCCTCTTGCAACACTAACCGCTGCACCACCGCGGCCGCCCTCTTTTCAGAAGCCATGATCCTGACTAATTGGTTACTTAGGCCAGGACCAACACAGCAGGTGGGTCTGGGAAGGCCCTCAACTCTGACTAGCAACCTATTCATCTTGGTAGCTCTTAAGCCTCACAGCCCAATGCCAATAATGGCTCCATAAAAAATAAAACTATCACTGGATGGAGAGGAGGTGACAGCAGGCATAACTGCCTTTTAAATCAATGGGAAAATCAAGCATCTGGGTAGGCCGTTTTAAAACGGTCGAGCAGCCAACCTATTGCAATACATCTAAATCCAGGCATACACCATACTTAAGGAATGCATCCAGTGTGAGATGCAGAACATTTACAGAACAGCTTCACAGAATCACAGAATACTCCAGGCAAGTGGGCCCAGTGGATATCTATGGCTTAGCAAAACCCACCTTTAGACCCCATTTCCTTTTTTAAAGGAGTAACAGGCCACTCATACTAGGGGTGTATGTGGGGATATACACCCAGTTGTCCGATTCCATTATAAAGGAATTGTGCTACATTGCTTAATAAGGAGTGGAGGTTTTTTCCAGAGAAGGGTTTAAGTGTTGTGCAAGAAATATAGGTCTCTCCACCTTTAGATCCCAGGTTCTAGTGCATCAATGGAACTGCTTAACTTGTGGAAGACATCCTGGACTACTGGATCCTTAATGGCCTGATCGTCCCCAAGGAGTCCATAGAACACTGAATAAAGAAGCAGTGCTTTCAGCATCTCCAGGCAGCTAATCTTAAAACAGTGAACATCTTCGTTACGAACCTCTGGAGTCTTTCCAGCTGCTGGATAAGCCTAGTAAGATGCATCTTAAAAAAGAGACATTGTATTTAATAACAGGTCCGATCAATGCAGAATATAGAGGGCAAGAACTTCCTTGGATCTTGATAATTAAAACAGTTGCTGGAGGGACTGCAGCCCTGCAGCCTAATGATGCCCCCACCTTTTTATTTTATTGAAGACTATATCTGGCTTCTAGGAAAGTAAGCAGCATGTACTCCAAAGGTCAACTGCCTACCATCCGCGTCTCACTCCTATTTGTGAAGCCAAGAAAAAAGTGTACTATTGAGGTCTACCATCAACCATCTATGCTCTATTTCTAGTTGGACAGCCTGGAAATGTACAAAATGTGGAGAGATTTGTGGAAGCTACAGACAGAAAAATTCACAAACTATAGAGCGTTACACACTATCCACAATGCCTTGAACAAAGTTTTTTTAATGTCAAACTTGTTAAAAGAAAATGCCAGCATTTGGCTTAAAGGTACTGAATAGATGGCTTAGTGGGATTAACACAGTCAAAGGATTAAAAAGAGACATGGAAGCCTTAGAATGAACCCAGTAAGATTGATTTAACTGCTGGTCCAAGCTACTATTTGTCCAATAAGATTGCCTTTTTTCAACTTATAGGGGATCGGGTTGGAACTCACTCCTCACATTCACGATTTGGCTTTATTCTTTATGACAGGCTGCTGCTGCTGTTTCATCCTGTTTCTATCTTATGGGTATAACCCATAGGACAATTTATTCCATCTTCAGACTTGGTGATAGCGACCCATACACTTCACTTACACAGTGTGAGCTGGTCTGACTGCTACAAGTGCAAAATTCAGCAGCATGGCTTTTGATGAAATATCTTACTCTTCCAATAACCCCTCCACTCACTATGTAGCTATTGCCAATCATGGCCAGGCCCATTATTTTAATATTGCTGCACTTGACTTCCCAGACATCCACGACCTGGGTCAGGTTTATGTAAATTATCATGTTGCCTTAAGTCCCAGTGAAGCCTTTCCAGTTGTCGAGGATTGTAACTTGGCTCAAAACAATAAAGCTTGAGATGAAAGAGAAGTGGAACCTTTAGGAAAAAAGTAGGAGTAAATTGCATAGAAAAAAATGGAAACTGTGGGAACAATACATGCAGTAAAATATTTCAGGAGAAGGAATGAGGTTCAAGAGAAGACAGGAATTGACAACAATGTGTTATGTACATTTGTAAATGTGAATTTGTTAATAAAGAATGTAAGTGTAAGTCTACCAGTGTCAAGTGATAATTCAATGGTTTAAAAAATCTACAAGGCTATCCTTAGAGGATTCCATAAAGCCAGAGAAAAATACACAATCTCCCCCAACTCTGGCAAGCAATATAAAAGGACTCAGTTAGGTTTTATATTAACATAATCATAACTGGCTATTATTGCAGTTTTCAACTGGGCAATTTCATTCATTTTTACTCACTCAATGTCTAAAATACATTTAAGCAGTAATGTACATCCCACTAACTGGAATGGAGCACACAAACCATACCAAATATTTACAAGCTGATGGTTAAAAAAACTTTTTTTTTGGGGGGGGGGGGTTAACTTTTCACGAAAACCGGCATCAAGATTTAAACAGTAGGAAACTTACAAAATATGAAATATATACACCGAGGGGAAATTAATTTTCATGGTTAAAAATGTAAAGGTCTAAAATTGCTACAACTTTTAGAATACCTAGGCAAAGTACTTAAAAATGTCCATGTCTTCAAATGTAACAAAGTAACTAATGCTGCCTTACCTCCTTTTTCACTGTCATAGTGAGAAGCATCAAACTGGGCATCGTCATTGGGCAACTGGACACTGGCAATTACTAAATGGTTTTGTTCATCGGATGTGTGAGTTCCAAGAACAAGTCGGTGGATACTGAAGTCCTTGCCTTCAGGCCTGCAAATTAAAATTGCACAGCACATGTATCACTATTTACATTTCGTTACTTTACCCTGGCTAATCAACTATTAAGATACAATGAAGAAAAGCATTCAGCAAGTATGTTTAACACCTTTATTAAGTCACTTATGTCATAGGCGCACACACACTAACAGAACATTAATGTATATCACATTTGTGCATTATACATTATTCAATCCAACATTATACAAATTTAAAGTTATATTATTTATATATATATATATATATATATATATATATATAATCAATTTGCCCATTCCTTTTTCTAATATCCCCTTTACAACATTCAGTATTTCACCAACAGCTGGTTTAGATTTTGATTGCCATTTTCTAGTAGTTGCTTTTTTTTGGGAGCCAATAATGAGTATAGTAACGCCCTCGTAGGAAAGTCATTTCATGTGTCCCAAATCAAAAGAATGAGTTTCAGCCAAGTTTCCCCAACATTCCTGATAGAGCACAATGTAGGAGATTTTTTTAAAGCCTGCCAACTTATCGCACTCCCAAAATAGATATATTCCCCACTTACTTCTCTCTCTCTCTCTTCCAGCACACCTCCAGCATTTGCTATCTACCCGAAGAAAAATTCTCTGAAGCCTTTTTGAGAGATACCCATGCAAACACTTTCAAGCAAAAATCCTACACTTTCTGAATGCTGCTACACACTTGGGAGTCACACAGATTCCCCTCCATTGTTCCTTTGTAAATAGCCTTTCCAGTCTCTTCCCAATAATTTCTAACCTTGTTTGATGCGTCATCATCATGTAATGGTGCATGCCTTATGAACTATCCCCTTTCAACAGAAGCTTCTGTTCTACACTAAATAAAAACTCTACCATTGCTGGTCTTTCACTTAGCACTCCTGTCCCCTTTCTCTTTGCCTATACTCTATACATAAAAAATAAATAATCCTGGTAAAAAAGGCAATCTCTAACCTGCAGTCGAGCGTCTGCTTGGCCTCACCCCACTATTATCTTGCCTTCTTCTGGGTATTTTCTTTCAATAGTTTGGTTCCTTTGCCAGTTATCTCCAGTAAATTACTGCCCGCACTTTCCTACTTTCCAATTAAAATAAGGTAAAACTTTACTTTTGGTTACTCTCCTTAAGGATCTGCATCCAAAATCCTATTCTCTCCTTATTTCTCAAAACTACCCTCATGTTTCATCATCCCTTTCCACAATTTATAACAGTCTGCTTGATTTTATGTATACAAGCCTTAATTATGCAGCTCCAAAGTATCTGTTCTAAAATCAGACAATATTGCTCTATGGAGGGTCAGCTTATCCCACTTAACTTTTGCCTTCTTCCCATCCAAAATAAACCCCTTAAACTTTTTTTTATATTAATTTGGTCTACAATTCCCCTCTGGTTGATAAAAATTCATGCCTGATCTGTATATAAAAGTAAATGGACTGAAAACATTTTCACTGGTTGCATCTTACTATCCATAAATCAAGAGTTCTGAATTTCTCAGTTTTTGCAGTCATTTTAGTCTCTTCCTACATATTCTTCGCTGCCATAACAGAACCTTTTTTAATTCATACACCGAAATTCGTAATCAGGTCTCCATAAACAGGGATATTGCTGAACCAATTGGCGAGTACAAAGTTTACCGCTTATAGTTTTTGTTTAATCTTCATTAATTTTATATCTGGAAAAGACATGAAACTGTCGCAAAACATTCCACCATAATGAAATATCCTTTTCTGGTTTTATCAAGTACAAAACACCAACTTCAAATAAAGCTAACTTTTCTTGATTACCATACTAACTGTATACTTGAAATTGCAAGTCCCATACATTCTTTACCAATGGCTCTAGACATAAAGCAAGCAAAGGGAAAGGAAGACACCCCTGTCAACTCCTCTGAACAGTTTGTTGAAGAGGAATGCACTCACCTTAATGACCTTACAATAAGGTCAATTAGGAGAATATATGAAGGAGAGAAACCAAATGCTTCTACTGCCCTTCTCATAAAAATCCCAACTGATTCTATCAAATGCTGTCTTTACTTCAAGATCTACCAACAGGAGCAGTATCTTCTTACAATTCTGCTTCACTCTGGATCATCACTGTTCCATTAGGTGCAAAATGTTTGCCTCCCCTTCACACAATGATCCATCTCTCTCAATTTTGGCAACACCTTTATCATTCATTATCTTACCTAGTATACGCAAGCACTTCACAAATCATGGTTTTAAAATTGAAATAGGTCTTCATCCTCTTTGGGTAATACAGCTAGCACAGCTTCCCCACCCCTCCTCCTTTTTAAAACACTATTAAACAAAACCTTCCTATCTTCATCACCCCCCTCCCCCCCCATAATAACTTATAAATTCCAACAGGAATACAATGCATTTCTGGAAACTTCCTTATGATTAAAACATTGCAGTTTCTCTTTCTCATCTCTTCCTGTCTGTGTTATTAACTGTTGAACCTCATCTTCCTTTAACCCCGAAATAACAAGTCTTTCATAAACATTCCTATTTGTGCCTTGTGTTTTCCCATGTTCCTTTGCATTATACAAATTTTCATAAAATTTCCTAAATATTTCTATTACTGCTATAGGATCTCTGATTTTTGTCAATGGCTCCCACAGTTTTGGCAATAACTATTTCTACTTTCTGTTGCCCAAGTTGTGCTCTGGAGTTTCAAAACAGCAGCCTTTCTAAACTCAGGCATATCATCCAAATACTTTCCTTTTACCACTCTGCAGTTCATTTTTTGTCAAGTCAAATTCCCATTCTTCTGCAGTACGCCAGCCCCAATAAATTCGTATTTAAATAAGAAAACCAGAGAATATTTCCCTCCTACTAAGTTTTTGTGTGCATCTCAAGTCTTGTAAACAAGAAAACTTTCAATGGCAGCCACACTTTTGTAAACCACCACTAGAATCCTATGTGCCCAATTAAAATGGTTTACTCACTTTCAGAGCGAGTTTTATCCCCAATTCTAAAACTCAGCATTTGACAAGGTTTAAGGCATAACATGAGCTATGTTAAAATAAAATCCTAGAAACTCAGATATACTTGAAAAAAGTGGAACAATGGGAAAAAAACATAAGCCACTTCACTGAAATAAAGAAGTTATGTACTCACTATTACGTTCCATCTTATTTGTCTTCAACCTGTGGGAATACAGATCCTAATAGGATTCGAGCCGGCAACTTTGCTAGCATCAGCTCCGAGCTCCAAACTCCTCCCCTTACCCATAATACACCTCCACTGCCTTCCATCCCCAGATGGAGTTTGCTGAACTTGTACGGAGAACCCGACCTGAAAGATTTACTTGTGACCTATACTGCAGCCCGTAGGCTGATCATGCGCCAAGGTCCATGGGAAGGAGGGAGGGAGGGATGGTTGAAGACAAATGAAGTACAACTACTCAGATGTAACGTTATGGTGAGTACATAACTTTACCTGAAGTAGTTTACTTCATTTGATCTTCAACCTGTGGGACAGAGTCCCCAGATACTAAACTCCTGGGAGGCCATCATGGAAGAATATTCCGGAGCACCACAGAACCAAAGGATGCTCTCCTTCTGGAAGTCAAATCCAATTTGTAATGAGAAATAAACGTGTGAGATGAGGACCAAGTAGCTGCAGAACAAATATCATCCAAAGACGCACTAGACCAAAAGGTCACAGATGCAGTGGACCTAGTGGAATGAGCTTTCACTTGACCTGGAGGAAACATGCCTCCGTCCTTATAAACCTGCAGGATGCATGAAGAAATCCATCTAGCTATAGTGACCTTAGAGATTGTATCTTTCTATAAACCCTTTTTGGGGAACCTAACAACTGATCAGATTTAAGGAAATTTGTCCTGTGTAAATAGAATTGTTCATAGGTAGGTACTAGGCTATTGGCCCTAGGGCCTATACAAGCCTAGCCAAAAAGGTACCCTGGCTTTCGCCACCCAAGAAAATTATTTTCCTGTGCCCCTGTCAAGCAGAACCACAGAAGTGATCCAGGGGTGAATTTCTTATTACCTATCCAATCATATAGGTTCATAGGTAGGTACTACTGTCTATGAACTTCGTAACTGTCTATGAACATCCAACATGTGAAGTCTGTATTCCATCTTATTCGTAAAATTAGGAAAAAAACACAGGCAAATTGACAGGATGGATTGGTTCGAAGGGAAACCCTATTTTTGTAAAAAAAATCATGTATGGAATTTTGATGGACAAGGCCTGTAATTCTGAAAACCTTCTTGCAGAGGTAAATAACCACCAGAAAGACTGTTTTCCAAGATAAAAATTTTAGATCTGCGGACGCGGCAGGTTCGAAAGGCAGAGCAATCAAAGCTTGATGGACCATAGTAAGGTCCCACGGGGGAACAGGATCTTTGACCAGGGGGCATAACAAAAAGGTGTCTTTGATAAAGGCTTTACACAGTCTGGAAGAGGCTATGGAGGCAGAATTCTTGCCCACATGAAAATGAGAAATGGCAGCAGCCTGAACTTTGACAGTAGAAGAACTAGCCCGTGTTTCAGCTAGAAAATTAAGAATGGCGGAAATAGGAGCCGTGAAAGGGTCTAAACTCCTTTGAGAAACCCAGAAAGAAGAGTTTCCACTCACTGCAATAAACCTTCCTGGTTGAAGACTTATGAGGCCATTTTGAAAGGAGGTGAATAGATGCATTTGAAGTCTTCTCCACATATGGGTCAAATTCAGGGAGACTGCCGTCCAGAGTTTCCACTTCAGAGAATTCACCCAGGATCTGCTTAGTCTGCCTGCCACTATGTTTTGCCCCGAGAGGCTACAAGAGGCCTGAAGCCAGCACCCAGGCCATCACTGCCAACCAATGAGGGTTTGACCTTGTATCCCCTTGTTTGCTCAATACCACATGACAGCCTAATAAAATCAAACCTTGACAGGTAAACTTTTAAGGTCTGAATCACTGATGTGTGTGTGTTTTGTAGCATCCCAAGGACCCCATATGCCTTACACTTAACTCCCCATGTACAGAGTTTCCCCATGTAAAATATGGCAAGTCCATCTAGACTGAATGAACTGGGGCCTGTAGGGAAAAGGGTAGGTCTGGAGCAAATTGGATTCCTCCACCACTGTAACTTAACTCATAACGCAACTTCAAGAGAAGCAGGTGCTGGGTCCACCTTTTGTTTTTAAAAGTACCACTGACTCTCTCACACATGGAGTCTGGTCTGTGGTACCACTTGATGCCATGAAAATTGAGAGACTCTTCCAAAGGCAGCTTTTCGAAAAAAGAAATCCCTGAAATGGTTCTAAACAGTAAAGGCCGTCTTCTGGTGGAAGGGCTGTACTTTCCTCTGCTTCCATCATACACCCCAGGAAGATAAATCTCCAAGTGTATGAAAAAGGACATTTGTATGTTCAACTTGGAAGTTGGGAGTAAATGGCATGTGACAAGCATCCTTCTTTTACAAAGTCACCATGAAGCAGTGGCCCAGAAAAATGAGCAGGGCAATCTCCAGTGAGAGCAATCTGTACTGGAATACTTTCAAAAAAGTATTTAGCTATGCCAAGTCTAACACTAGTCTCCGGAGACAGCTCCTTTTTGGGTAGCAAATTGATATTGGTGTAAAATCCTTTTCCTTTTTATAGTACAGAACTGGTTCGACAACCCACTTGCAACTCGAAGTACTAGACAGAACAGGTGCGTCTGGACTGGAGGGTGCAGGAGGTGGAGATTTCCCTAAAATGAAATAGCATCCACTTAAACACCAAATTTCTTTCAGCACCCACTTCTCATCCCATGCTTTAGCTCAACTAAGCTGCATATCCATCTTTTCTCAGACATGAAAGGGATAAGGGGAGGGGATGGGATAGAATGTCCTGTGTGTTTGCATAATCAATCTTTAGCAGGGAAATTATTTTTGGGGAATGGAAAAAAAAAAAAAATGTCTTACCATACCATTCCATCTGAGTTGTAAATTTTTATTCGTTTCTTTAAAGTTAGGACCTCAGTTCCATCCTCGGAACAGATACGTCCATTTCCCAGCTCGTGCAAGCCAAAGACTCTCAGCTAAGAACCTACCCACAATGCCCCTCTCCTAGATAATCCAGATAGAGTTTGCTCACCCTAAGTAAAGATGTAGCAAGAAGAAAAGTAGGAGGCTCTGTCTGAGCAGATACCCTAACCAGGAGTACCAGAGGTCCACCAGAAGTCCAAGCAGGGGGAAGAAGGGTGGGAAGTAAAGAATGAATAAATCTACAACTCAGACGTAACGTTATGGTAAGACAACTTCTTTATCTGAAGTTGTAAATCTTTATTTATTCTTTACAGTTAGGACAGAGTCTCCAGCTACTAGAGTCCTGGGTGGCCCTGAGGAAGGATATTCCCAAGCACCACAGAACCAAAATATGCTGGAGGCCAAATCCAATTTGTAAGGAGATATGAAGGTATGAGGTCTTGCTCACGTGGCTGCTGCCCATATATCATCCATAGAGAATCTGGAATGAAAAGCTACAGAGGTAGCCATAGATCTGGTAGAATGAGCCTTTATTCTGAAAGGTAAGAATAGCTTATTCTGTTGGTAGATAAAGGTAATAATGTTTCTAAGCCAAGAAGATAGTCACTTTGGAAACAGGTTTACCCAATCTGGGTCCTGCAAAGGCCACAAACAATTGGCCCGTTTTCCTGAAAGATTTATTTCTGTCCAAATAATGAAGCTGTCAGTACACATCAAGGGTGTGCAAAAGGTACTCCCCCCTCTATTAGAATGCCTTGGGAAGAAAACCAGCAGGTCAATAGATTTATTAATGGAAAAAACAAAATTACCTTGGGCAAGAAGGAAGGGTCAGTACGAAAGGACAACCTATCCGTGTGGAAGATAAAGTAAGGACTCTTGACACTCAAGGCCTGCAGCTCAGATACTCTTCTCTCTGAGGTGTGTGCTACTAGAAGTATGGTTTTCCAAGACAAAAAAATTTCAAATCATATGAATCAAAGGGCTCAAAGGGAGAGCCTTTAAGAGATTGACTCACCAGAATCAAGTCCCAGGAATCTAAGGGAGGCTTGACCGGAGGTTTAACATGTAATAATCCCTTCAAAAAAGTCTTGCATAGGCGGTGTGACGTAATTGAAGAATATTCAAGACCATTATGAAAATTGGCAATAGCTGCTAAATGTACAGTGATCATTGAAGCTGAGGCTCTTGCATGCAGGAGAGTAGATAGGTATTGCAGAATCTTTTGAATAGGCACAGAGAAAGGGTCCAAGTTCTGGTCTTTGGCCCAAATAGAAAACCTAGTCCATTTACTAGAATAAACCTTTCTAGTGGATGGTTTGTGTGAGGTCAGAAGAATTTCACCAAAAGGAGATGGGATGTCAGGCAGTCTGGCATTCATTGGAAGTTGAGAAACCAGGCTGTGAGCTTGAGACTGTGCAGGTTCGGATGAATCAATCGCAGAGGATGGGATAACAGGTCCTGGGAATGATCCAGGATCCACAGGCTGTGAATTGGATCAGGCCATAGAAAAGGGAACCAGACTTGACGTGGCCAGTAGGGAGCAATGAGGATCACGTTGCTTTTCAACCTCTGAGCTTTCTGGAGAAATTTTGGGGGAAAGGCATACAGAAAACCTGGGGACCAATCATGCGTTAGAGCGTCCCTCGCTGGTTCCCCCTGAGGGGGAATCAAGGCAAAATAGCTCCTGCATTTGTAATTCAGGGGGGAAGCAAACAGGTCGCAGCCCCAATGCTGGAAGATCCAGGCTGCTATTACAGGATTGAAGGACCATTCGTGAGGCATCAGGATGTTCCTGCTCAGCTTGTCCGCAATAAGGTTGGAACTCCCGGGAATGTGCGTTGCTATAAGAAAGCAACTGGAAGCTATTGCCCAGTGCCAAATCCTCATGGCTTCCTGACACAGGGGGTAAAGATCTGGTTCCGTCTTGCTTGTTGATATACCAGACGATTGACATGTCTGACTGAATTGCAATGGTCCCTGAAGGCAGGGATGCATGGAACGCTTGCAACGCTAAGAGAACTGCCCTCAGTTCCAGGACATTTATGTGCAAGTTGGCCTCGAGGGTGGTCCAGGTGCCTTGAACCTTCTTTCCCTGGAAATGTCCCCCCCACCCTAATAGAGAAGCATTCGTGGTCACCGTGGCCGTGGGTTGGGGAAGACAGAACGGTCGACACCAAAGATTCTTTTGTGGCTCCATCCACCATAGCATTTCCTCCTTGCAACGATTCGTAAGGTGCATCATGTGGTTGAGTGGCATGGTTAACTACGACCATTGTGTAGAGAGGAGCCACTGCAGGATTCTCATGTGCAGTCTCTCTAGTGGCACCAAAGTAATGGCAGCTGCCATGGAGCCCAAGAGTTGCAGTACAAGACGTGCTGGTACAAACGTGTGAGGAAGAAGGTCTTGAATTTGGTGCCTTATTTTCAAAGGCCTGTGAGGGGGAAGAGATGCTTGACAGGATGTTGTGTTGAAGACCACTCCAATAAATTCCAGTGTCTTCGTTGGAGACATCTGGGATTTGTCTTTTTTGATTGTAATCCGCAAGCGGAGAGCAAGATCTTGAGTGTAAGAGAGGCTGCGGACTAGGCCATTCCTGGGTCAGAGCAGTAAGGAGCCAGTCGTCTAGATAGGGAAACACCTGGAATCCTTGTAGTCGAAGATGAACTACCACAACTGCCATACATTTGGTGAACACTCGGGGGGGGGGGGGGGGGCTGTTGAGACCGAATGGCAGTGCCCTGAACTGGTACTGATTGGTTCCCAGCCGAAAGTGGAGAAACCTCCAGGGGTGGTCATCCATCTTTATATGGTAGTACGCATCCTGTAGGTCTATAGAACACATCCAATTGTCTCTCCCTAGGAAGAGAAGAATGGACTGTACTGTGACCATCCGGAATTTTTGAGATTTGATAAATTTGTTGAGTAGGCCGAGATCCAGGCTTGGTCTCCAGTCCCCTGTGTTTTTTGGCACTAAAAAGAACCAAGAGTAAAACTCGGATCCTGTCTGTTCTGGTGGGAATGGTTGGAAGACTCCTCCTTAGCAGTTTTTCTATTTCTAAGACCGCTAATCTCCTCTGATTGGGTGGTACATCGGGGATTCATTTGACGGGTCTGGGAGTTAGGTCGAAAGTTATTTGATAGCTGCTGGATATTATTTTCTAAACCCAAACATTGGTAGCAATAAGATGCCAGGCTGGTAGATGTAGAGAGAAACGACCCCCGACTGCTTCCAGAGGAAAGCAATCGGGCAGCTGCTCAGGAACGCTGGTAAGGGTCTGCCAGAGAAAATCTCTGGCTCCCTGGTTACGCAGACCCACTCTACCCTTAAAGGGGCGTCTTCCATACGAGTAGCCCCCTCTGCCCAGGAGGGATTGCTCACCACGAGTGTCACAAAAGGATCCTTGGGATTTCTTGAACCATATCTTTCCCCCCCTTCTGGTTCCTGGAGTAGGGTCTCTGGGGGTAGGAAAAAACATATGCCCACAGCAGACAAGGTCTTTCCGTCTTTCTCACTATGTGCAAGTGTGTCATGTACCTTGGGTCCAAAAAGTGCAGATTCGTCTACAGGCGCGTTAATGAAGATTTAAAAGGGTCTGCGAAATCACAAAGCCGCATCCAAGCATTACGTCTCATGACAACACCAGATGTGGCCGCTCGAGCTGCCCCCTCAGCGGTGTGAGATATCAAACGCATCAAGGAGTTCGAGATGGAGTCAAGGGTAGCTAGCTGTGAGGCGAAAGTCACGCACCTCATCAGGCAGTACCCCCACCAAAGAGGAATCCATTCCAGAAATTAGGTCTCTTTAGAGGCAAGTAAAGTGCACCAGATAATTCAGCGACCGAATGGCGAAGGTCATTGAAGCACAAGTCCGCTTCCCTAGTCCGTCCATGGTCCAGGATTCAATATTTGGAGGATGAACAGTGGAACTATCTTCTGCCAGTTCACTCTTGGTGGCCGCCGCCACGACCATAGAATCAACTGTCAGCTGCTTGGACCAGTGGGGATGGTCTTCAGGTGTAGATAAAATTTTGTCCGGCCTCTGGGGGACAGGTTCTACACTGTCCAGGGCCTTCCAGGAATGCTTCACAATTAGTTTAACAACATCATCTGCTGGTGGGGTCAGCCAGGAAGTAGATGGCCGGGCACGGAAGGCCTGCAGAAACACCATTCCTCAGAAAAAGGGTTAGAGAACTTCCATTCCACCCACTGTTTGAGGCTTTCGATAAAGTCTCCGAATGAAACGTAGTCTGGGGGAGAACGAGGGGACCCTTCCCCTTCATCACAATCAGTGTCTTCTGTGACAGATTCCTCCAGGGAGTCAAGGTGCTTCCTCTTACACCGTTTCTTCTGGGGTGGCTCTCCAGTGGGATCTTCTGAAGAGGACTCCGGAGAAGGGGTTCCATTCACAGGGAGTTTCCGATACTGGTGTCTTAGGGGCTGGTTGTGGGCTTTAGGAGTGAAGGGCCCTATCCATCACCTGTACAGCAAGCGCACCAGAGCCCAGTTCCAGTTGAGGGGCGACGAGAGAACTGGGAACTGTCGGAACCATGAACATAGATGGTGCCAGCGAGAAAATAGGTGGCGGATTAGGTACCAAGGTACGGACAGTCCAAGCACCGCTCCGAGAAAGCATCGGCTCCATCATAGCTGATGCTGCAAGGGTGATGGGTGCCGACAAGAGGAGGCACTGCTGTCAGAGACAAAACGGTATGTACCGAAGTGGGTGCTGGGGGAGGATAAGCAGGGGAAGATGAGATGGAAGATTCCGAGCCGGGGGGGGGGGGTCTAGCTGGAATGGGCAATCGCCTAGCTACCAGAAGCTGGTCCACAACCCACACTAGGTCTAGCTCAGAAAAACTCCTAGTGGATCTAAGAGGCTGCAGAAAGGGAATCAGGTCTTGCTAGAAAGGGACTAAACCTCTGCCCCAAGAAAGGATCTTAAGTAAGAGAATATCTTGTCCTTGGCAGGTAATCTGATTTTGGAGCTAATGGAGCCGAAGAAACTGTCGGCACTGTGGCCGGGGATGGTGCCAAGGCATGTAAGTCATCGGAGCCCATGGAGCCGAAGAAGCTTTCTGCACCATGAAAGGGGATGGAGCCGATGTAAGAGCCAAACACTGCACCGAAGTCAGTGGTGCTGTGTTTGGAACAGATATGGGTGGGTGGCCTAATGGTTAAGGTGTTTGCCTTACAAACACAAGGTGCAGGGTTTGAGTCTCATAAGGGATAACTGGCTAAGCTTAAAATGGCTCACAAGGGTAGTTAGCTTAGTACAAACCTATGAACCTATGAAGAGATGGGAGTAAATACCATGGTCAGCACCAAGGGACACAGATCCTGGTGCCGAAGAGGTCTGCACCGAGGGCACCAGTGAAGCATGGAGCCGACTCGGTTCTGTAACTGACGGAGATGCAGGAACTGAGTGACTCCGTTTTTCCTTATATTTTTTTGGTCTTAGGAGGGGGAGACCTCCAACCCAGATAGAGCCTCTGAGAAAGGTATCTTGAGTAAACCTTTTAAAATAAAAAAAAGTTTATTCTTATGTTCTGCTAGTGTCCGATTAGAAAAACCAGCACTAATGTCACAATCAAGCTTTCAAATGATCCACGCCCAAACAGTAGACACAACTAACATGTTTATCTGAGTTAGGCATCTTACGTCCACACTTGTCGCACTGTTTAAAACCCAAATTAAACTTTGCCTGACATAGTAAATGAAAACACTATCCTGTACAAAAAAATTTAAGGAAGAAATAGCAGTGGAGTTATGTTAAGGAATTCCACTAGTAAAAAGAACCATTCAAAGACAGGAGAGAGGGACAGTCAAAAAAAGGTAAAACATTTAAATTACCAAGAAGAAAGGTTAGGAAATAGGCCTAGGTTATAGGAGACAGTGATAAAAGACTAACAGTTTTGAAATTTAGAAGAAAAACTGTCATAAAAAACAAACTACTACTTAGCTTGAGAGAGATGGCCAACACGTCTGACTAGGAACGCGGCAAACGAGATCTGGAGTATCTAGGAGAGGGGCATTGTGGGTAGGTTCTTAGCTGAGAGTTTTTGGCTTGCGTGAGCAGGGAAACGGCCTTATCGGTTTCGAGGACGGAACAGAGGTCCTAACTGTAAAGAATAAGGATTTACAATTCAGATCCTCATTTACTTGGTTTGGGAGCATAATCCTCCTACCATTTCCTCTTAGTACCCAGATTATTGTTAAACTGGTATTTTTGTTTAATTCTGCCCCTTGAAGTTGGATACATCGTTAGTGGAGAACCTGTGAACATGAAACATTCTAGATACTCCATGCATCAATTTACTTCCATCTTCCCATAGCAGCATGACCAAACAAAACTGGAGCATTTAAAACCTCATTTTAAAATCCTCAAAAATTATGGTCACGTAACCAAGCAAACATTTTCAATACAGCAGAAGCAGCTATCTTTCTAAAAATTTCACCTTCCGAAGAATCAGTACATTGTCATTGTCATGTACAACCAGAGAATCATGAAAAACAAAGATGTGGTGAACCCCAGAATCCTGAAAAGTCACAGGCTGAAGTCAGACTGATTTGAGCAGCTCAGAAAGGTTTCTAGACAAAACCAGCACCTTCCCAAAACAGTCAAGGAGAATTTCTGAATGTTTATCTGGGATCCCAGACTGGTCAGAACAGTTGAAACCCATATTAAGGGCTCTTGACATCTGGAAGAGAACTCTGCAAAGATAGGTCATCCAAACAATAATGGAAAAAAAGTCCATTTGGTTGAGAGAGGGGAAGAACTTCCCTGCAAGGAGTTTGCATCCCTCCTGAATCACGTTTAACAAAGGCTCTGTCACAATCTGTTGTCCAACGGGAATTAATGCAGTCAGTTGGTGGGCCAGGTTTTAAGAGATTAAAAAGGCAGGAGGGTAAAGGAAGACAGGTTGCATGATAGCATAGCCTTCCTAAAGTTGCACACATTCCTTTTACTGGAAAGGTTCCTTTCTTCCCTTTCTGCCATCTCTATTGATTCTTAGGCATGAAAGAGGATCGGAGAGATGGGGGGGGGGGGGGCTGAAAATCCTAGAAACTCCCTACACTAAAATTTCCCTCATTTCATGAGAATGTTGGTGGACCCAAGAGCTTGAAGTACTAGTCTGGCTGGTGGTGATGATGGAAGGTCCAAAATAAGGCAGATGTTCCCCTCAAGGTTTGTATGCGGTGGAGTGGTAGCGATACTCTCCGATTTGGGGTGTCTAGTAAAGCCCCAATTCCAAAGTCTGTACCAGAGACAGGCTTGATTTTGGCAGATTTATGGTAATACCCAAAGGACTAGATATCTGTAACATGTAATCTCTGGCCTGGATAAGGTGATGCCTTGTTGGAGCAGTGAGAAGCCAGTCGTCCAGATACGGAAACAAAGTCAGCACTCCACACACTTCAGCAACTCAAGTACATCCGTGTAGTAAATGGCTGAAACACTTTGGAAGCGGTAAAAACACTTATTAAACCAAAATAACAAAGAGATAAGCGCTTACATCAAGAACCTTCTCAACACTCAAGCACATTCTGCAATAGAATTGATAAACCAATCCCATCACACCGACTAAAAAAGGACCGCCCTGAACTCAATTAATGAAATGCAATCAAAAGTATTCTTTAAAAAGATGCTCTTCACAACCAGCACTTAAATGTCATTAACAAGTGCAAAAATGCTGAAACTAAATGTAAATACACACACAATGCATAAAACTTATAAAATGGCGTTTATAAAAATTAAAGTATATATATATATATATATATATATATATTTTTTTTTTTTTTTCCCCTTAATATATTTTACCTTTCCATGGCTTTTAGTTAACAGGCAAACAATGGACAGTGGAATCATTTATCCTGGCCATTGCCCCGCATTTAGGCAGATCTGCCAAATTAATTATTTATTTTCCAAAAGCAGCCCCCATGGGCCACCACTTTTATCAAAGTCAACAAAAAAAAAAATTTAATATTATATACATTTTTATATATACTTTAATTTTTACATAGATACCATTTTATAGATTTTATGCATTGTCTGTATTTGTATTTACATTTATTTTCAACATTTCTGCACTTGTTAATGACATTTAAATGCTGTTTTTTAAAGTGTGCCTTTTTAAGAATACTTTTATGATGGCATTTCATGAATATTTATGAGTTCAGGAAGTATGATTGCATTTCATGAATATTTATGAGTTCAGGAAGGTCCTTTTTATTCAGTGTGATGGGATTGGTTTATTACTTAATACTCTTTTCGATTGTACTTGACCGTTTTTTGAATTTGCTCTTATCTGATGAAGTTGAGAAGGTTCTTGACGAAAGAGCTTCTCTGTTATTTTGGTTTAATAATCATGGAACTTAAAAGACACTGGCAACCCTCAAACAATGGACCCCATGCAGTTTGGGTTTGTAAAGGGCCGATCGCTTCTCCTAAACCTGATTGACTTCTTTGAATCAGTCTCCAGAGCCGTGGACAAGGGTAAGGTGGTCCACACAGCCTATCTGGACCTCGCCAAGACCTTCGATACTTTTATGATTGCATTGAGTTCAGGGAGGTCCTTTTTAGTCAGTGTGATGAAATTGATTTATTACTTAATGCTCTTGCAGAATGAATGTACGAGTGTTTTCTGGATTTGCTCTTATCTGATTAAGCTGAGAAGGGTCTTGACAAAAGTACTTCTCTCCTTTTTTTTTTTTTTTTTTTTATTAAACAAAAATAACAAAGTGTTTTTACTGCTTCCAAAGTGTTTTGCGGCCATTTACTACAAGGATTTTCTCGAGTTGCTGAAGTTTGTGGTTCCAGAACTGCTGACTGTTTTCCTACTGTCTGTGCTTTTTTGGTTGGCAGATATGGAAACACCCAGAAACCTTTGTGCCTCAGGTGAGCTACGGACTAATGCCATGCATTTGGCAAACACTCGGGGGGGGGGGGGGGGGTTATGGGGACACCAAAGGTAGAGCCCTGAACTAATGATCGACTCCCAGCCTGAAGTGCAGATGACTGCCACAGCAACTGTCTATTTCAATGTGCTTAACAGACAGGACGTGTACTAAGCACATTCAACCATCCTTTCGCAACAGTGGTAACATGGACTGGACCATAACCATTTTGAACTTCACTTTCTTTACAAGGAAATTCAGTTTGCTTAGATCCAGGATGGGGCTTAGATCCTCAGTTTTCATTGGCACTAAAAAGGAAGAGTAAGTTCCAAATCTTTTTTGCTCGGTCGGGACCTCTTAGATGCCTCGCACTTTTTGCAATAGTCTTTGAATCTCTGGAACGGCAGACTCCCACTGATTGGGTGGAACATCGGGGAGTTTCTGTTGCGTCTTTGGCAGGTGAAGGAAAAAGGGGATAATAAACTTGAGCACCCAATTGCTTTTTGTTAGAACGGTCCAGGCATCTGGGTGCAAAGAAAAAAAAATGACCCCTGACTGCCTCCAGAGTTGAGCAATAGAGCAGCACTTCAGGGGTGCTGAAAAGGCTAATCAGAGAAAGGCTCGCTGAAGTCCTGATTGTGCAGTCTCCCTCTACCCCTATGGCTCTCTCTTCCATCAACCCCCCCCCCCGCAGGAAGAATCTATGTGTTGATCCTGGAAAGGATTCTTGGGATTTCCGAAACCAGGTTTTCTTACCACCTCATGGTGACAGAAAGTACACTGAGGAGGAGAAAACATGACCCCAACGGCAGACAGGGTCTTTCCTTCTTGTTCACTGTGGGTTAGGGTATCTAACAGAAGGCCCAAACGATGAAGAGCGAAAAAGAGCGTTAAATGATATCACGGGTTCTGAAAAATCAAAACCTCATTCAGGCATGACTTCTAAAGTGCAATACCTGAGCCGGCTGCCCGTCAGATACCCTCTGTGGACTGGCAGATGAGCCTCATGGAGGAATTGCACAAGAACAGAGTAGCCAGTTGGGGAGACACTTTATCAAAGTCCTCCACCAACATGGTCTCTGCTACAGAGTCGGATAACACTCTGACCAGATCTCTGGGTAAAATGTGCCAGATAATTTAACTCCCCAAGTGAAAAGGTGGTTAAGGTGCAAATGTGCTTTCCAAATCTGTCCATTGCTCTGGACTCCCTGTTCGGTGAATGGACAGAAGAGTTCTGCTACGCTAGGTCCTGCTTGGTAGCTGGCACCACAACCATGGCATCAACTGGTATACACTTTCATCCAATGTGGTCAGTCCTTGGGGGGGTGGGGGGGGGCAAAAACTTGTCTGGTCATTTTGGGATAGGTTCTGTTGTGTCTGGCTTCTTCCAGGCCCAGCAAGAGGCAAGGTCAAGTTCACCCACCGGCGGGGGGGGGGGGGGGGATCACCCAAGATGTAGAGACAGACCTGCCCAGAAAGCCTCCAAAAATACAGCCTCCTCAGGAGAAGTTTAGGCTGACCAACCACCTCTTTATTTCAAGATTTCCAAAAATGTCTCCAAAGGAGACATCTGCTGGTAGTGATCAGATGGGATCATTCGCCCTCATAGAGGTCCTTGTCCTCAGTGAGACACAACAACCGGGAGTTTATGTGCCTCCTCTTGCACATCTTACAAAGGATCCCCTCTGCAGGAAGCTCAGGAGAGCTATCGGAAGAAGAGGCTCCTTCTACAGGGAAAGTTATGGAGGCCCTTCGAGGCTGACGGACCCCAGGGAGATAGGACAAGCACAAGACTCTGATCCATTAAGGGGTGACAGGGTGGTCTGTTGCTCTGAGAGGCCGGATGTATAGAAAAGACCTTTTACATGATCTTGAAAGAGAAAGGACCTGGGGGAGTCCCTCCCCAACTCTCCTGGTGCTGAAGCAACCAAAGAAAAGGCAGGAACCCCCGTTCCCCGGTCTCAAATCGGGATTAGATGTGGACTGTTGAGCGCAAAAGTCCAAAGAGGAAGGGACAGTTCTGGAGTCCTACCCAAAGCCCCCCCCCCCCCCCGCAGATCCAACAGCTGCCTTCCAGATCAGACACACACTCCGATCCAAAGTAGTCAGGGTAACAGTCTAAATAGAAGATAAAAGCCTCCTCACATCCTGGACCTCCACTCTCTGGTGGCCTAAGATCCTGGGGCTTCGAAGCCAGTGGTTGGATTGGAGAAGGAGATTGCATGGTCAAAGGAACACTCCCTGTTCCCAGAGGGGATAAAGAGGGCAAAACCCCCATATGGATCACAGAATAAAAATTTTAGTACCATATCTGTTACCCAACTTTCCTCTCTACATGTAAAAGGAGAAGAACTTGTCAAACTTTCTAAAGCTTATTTGCTTTCATGGGGACTAAAAATTATGAATCAGAATTGTAACAAACAATATAATATGCCTACTTCCAAAGCTGGCACTAGAGAAGAAAGTACTGAATAAAGCAAAAATGCTTGCAATACATTATAAAATCTCAGTATATTAGGAACCACGATTAGTTCCCAAAACTCACCATATTCAAAACATTTATCCAGGCAACAATTAGGGCAAGAAAATGCCCCTCAATGAGGCTGGAAGACCAGTCTTCCTCAGGGATATTTCAAGCAACCTGTTAATGGATCCTGCTAAACTTCAGTAGATGTTTAACAGTTGCTTCTCCCATGCAAGTCCAGTCACTGGAACAGCCAAACAGGACATGGCTGATCCCTTGGTTCATGGTGGCTGTAAGGACACAGGATACTAGGAAAATGTAGTCTGAAGAACAAAATGGCCACTGCATTTTCACCCACCATCAACTGAGGTGGGGACAGAGCCCACAGTCAGCAAGGGCCACCAGGCAAGTTCTTTTTCTTTCTAGGAACTGCAGAAGTCAGATCAGCAGAGCCAGGTAAATACCTACACTGTGACCAAGAAGGATGCATTGGATGCAGCTAGGAGAAGTAAAGAGTCAGATGGTAAGTGGTCAAAATGCTACACAAACCGTAATCTTACACTTGGCTCTAAAGAGCCATGTCCCAAAAACAAAGTAATGCACAAAACAGTACATCAAAATCCTGTAAGAACCCCACTGATCTAAAGGTTTGTATAAGCAGTACATTTCTATACCAGTTAAGAAAATAGTGGGCCCAGACAGCATTTCACTCACACACACTTTCCATTTTATGGAGGTGATTAGGTCTACTTCCAAGAGTCAAAAAGCCAGAATACCTAAGTGGAATGCAACACAATATACATTCTGGTTTTAACAAAAAAACCAACAACACACAATATGAGTACTTTACACTCAGAAAGTTTGCTGTATGTGAATGACAGGTCAGCTACTGAAAAGTAATATGTAGTATAAATTAAAGATCTACTCCCTATCATGCTAACATCCTCAGTGCACAGCAGGAAATAAATCTGTTCTGGAGACATCCAAAGCTATAAATCCAGACTTGATGAGTGGACACTGGTCTGCAACTAATTCTCATCTAGGATATCCTATAGCAATGATCCCTGTGAAAAATATCTTTAAAAACCACAACATTTTGGTTTGCCCACCTGTGTGTTAAACTTACCTGTATAGAACGAAAATGTGCTTTTTAAAATGAAATCACGCTTTCCATTCTTAAGATCCTTTTTCATAATCTCCAAGTAAAATATCTGAGCATTCCTTGGCAAAATCTAACTGCAACCCTTATGCAAATCATTATTTTGTCATTAACATACAATGTACATCCACACCGATTTTGATACCTGCACCCTTCAGAAAGCAACTTGTTTCATCTAAAAAATACATTCAAAAACTGACATTGAATATATAAACTAAAACAAATATTGAATATATAAACTAAAACAAATATTACATGCCCCTTTTCCAAACAAGAAATCCCTATCAACTCTTTTTCCTCCTAGTACTTGCTCTAGCAAACTGTATTCATATTATACTCCTTAGTGTAATATTCTCCAAACCTTTTAATTATTTCGCCTACGCTATCTGCCGTTCAGATTTTGGAAATTGTACTTAATTATTTTACCTATGCACTGTACTGCTGTGCATTACATTTCTGTGACCCCGCTTAACATTTTATAAATATCATAATTACTTGTATTATTTCTGGATCTTTTCTCCTTTGGTCTCCACTGAAAATGTGCCCCTGGCTCAGTTGGACTAACCGGGTTAACAAATGTCAGTCAACAGTCCTCCATTATTATGCAATATGCATAAATGAAGATGGCCACATTTTCTAGGAATATGCAATGTTCTACTAGGTAAGGGTGTGAGGTCTTAAAAGTTTGTGAATTTGAAACCCTGTTTGTCAAAGAGAACTAGGCCGCTAAGCAAGCAGATTCTTCAGTCAGCGTGGATTTGAATTACTGGAATGCGCTGTTAAGAATTAATGCCCGACACACTCATGAAAAATCTTAACATCTGTTTGACAAGAATGTCATTCTTAATGCTGAGGCATGGAGGATAAACAGAAAAATAATGTAAAGTCTTTCAGGGCATGTTCACCGAACTATAAAGTGCAAGTAATCATAGGATACGTAGGCAATGAATCACTACTACAGCATATCCAACATAAAAAGAAATGTAGAAATGTTTCCATGGCATAAAAGGACAATACTTAAGATGCCTGCCAGTCCGAAAAATAACTTCAAAAGGTATGAAGCCGTTTGCCTGCATTTATGTAGAGAAGGCTGCTGATGAGATCATTGTTTGCTATACAAAACGTATCACTAAGACCACATGAACTAAAGACCAATCAAAACAGAAAACTGAGAGCTTTGCCAACTATCACCCTCAAAATACAAGCACTCCTCCAAGGGACCAAGTGTCTGGTAAAGGATGAACTCACAGATACCCATCCGATTGTCCAGGTTAGTCTTGAAGGAGGCAAGGGTATCACTCTGAATACAACAAAATTAAATGTTGTGATGGCCTCTCTTTAAACCGGGCCAGTAATCAAGGAGCTTCAATCCTCATCACTGACACCAGTAAGAGACAGTCACTAAAACAGGAATGAATTTGCACATTATTTCAAATGCAGCTTTCTGCATCAAGCACAATTTCCCCCAAGAGCACACAGGGAACATGCCCACTGTAACTGGGCTCTCAAGTCTCTCCAGATCCCAAACAAGACTCACTTTGGAGCAGTGTGTGCCATCTCCTCACTTCGTTGATATTCAGTGTTGAACTCTAGCCTAGAGGGTTTCTCTGTGCTTATAAGTCTTAAGTCACTTATCTCTGAATTTATTTCTGCTGAATATTTTAGCTGTTGTACACCTACATCAACTTTATTACAAGCCAAGTACAAACTTGCAGTGTTATAAGACAGTACTGCATTTTAATTTTTCTATTTGTTTCACTGAATATTGCGACCTCTCTGTCTCTCTGCAGTTAGTTTACCGCTCTCCCTCCCTGTTCTTGTCGTGGTATTAATCTTTGTGGCTTTGGAATTGCCCATCCCTCCTGTAAATTTTTGTTTGAACACTTCTCCTGGATCCATCTCATTTGCTCACTCAACCAAGTACAGTGAGATCATATTTTAATTTCAGGCACTCCTACCAGTCCCATCTGTTCAGCTCTATCCCAGTCTAGTGTCATTAGCTCATTCTACCTAACAGAGAACACATTTGAGTAGGCCAACCCACTTAGGCCCTTAACATTGAATTACCTTCTGTTTCTCCTTTCTCCCTTTCCACTTTACTTTGTGTTCTGACTGTGCTTCTCAGCTGATAAGTATATTTTTGGCACTTTTTAACTGTTCAGAGTTGAATTAAACAATAACTGAATTCAGTTCAGAATACAGTTTGAATAAATTGCTTGAATATTGCTACACACTCAAGTGTGCTAGCTTGCACGGCACTTGAATTGTTTTAGTGCTGTTTTAGCGGCATTTCTGTAACCAAAAAAAAATTTTTTTCTAAGCGTGTTTCCTGCCTTTCCTGTAACTAGTCTAGTCCAGATACAGATTTGCTGTATCCAGGACTGTTTGTAAGCTTCTGAGAGATGCCAAAAAGTCTCCTCTTAAATTTTTCCCTTAGATCTGCTAGTTCTCTCCTCTCCTGCACTTTTACTAGCTTATTAGTCCAGCATATTACCATACCAGGCTTCTTGTAGCGATTTCTGTAGCACACAGAGCACTACCAGCACTAAATGTTCTACAAGGAAACAGCTCCAGTACTCATTACTAAATGCCCACCCCTCCAGGCATGTCTAAAAGGTCAGTTGCCTGTGCTTTCTCCTGTTAACTTGGTGAACTTGGGCAACTTGAGGCAATGTAGCAACTGCCTCATGTACACAGACAACCCTCTCCTCTTACCTCCCAACACTTAGACTTAAGAGATGCACATATATCCAAACTGGAAGCCACACACTCTCCAGCCAAGTTCGGAATAGCTGGTCAAGAGGAGAAGGTCAACACTTGCACCACACCACATGGAACACACAGCCATCCAGAACACACACCAGCACTGCCTTCACATAAAAACACAAGCCACACACCCACCTTCGCGGAGGCTCTCAAAAATCTACCCAAACAACAGAGACCTCCGAGGCAGACATGCATTCGACCACCACAACACAACACTAATCACGAGACAATTCTTCTAAACAGTGTGCCACTCAACCAAAGCCACTAAAGCAAAACAGCATGCCCAGCACACTAGTCATAGGGGACTCTATAGTGAGGCAGACTGATGTCCCACTTGAATAAGGAGAAAGTAACAAAGCTGCCTGTCAGGTGCCAGGATCCACCATTTAACGCACACACTCAGGTCCCTCAATAACAAGTACAAATATATGACTCTGTCATTGTACATGTGGGTGTGAATGACCAGAGACGTACCTCCCTGGACTACATGAAGAGAGACATGGAGGAGCTCTCAGATTATGTATCCCAGGCGGGTACAACCCTAGCCCTGAGCAGCATCCTACCACCACCCAGAATGATACCACAGTACAAGCAGAAAATTATAGATTTCAACAATTGGCTAAGTTTCTGGTGTCATTCTAAGGGGATCCAGTATCTGCCTGCCTGGGATGACATGATTGACAGACATTGATGCTTTGTCAGAGATGGCCTGCATCGGTCAACCCTGGGCTTCCGGATACTGGCCAAGGCTCTTGCCACTTCTATAGTGCCTTTTTTTAGGTGGTGTTCCAAAGACCAAATTACCACCGTAACAGCTACAAACAAATGCAACCTGAGGGTCATGCTACTCAATGCTAGAAGTCTAAATTTCAAAATGCACTCACTCGAAGAACTCCTTAAAATGGAGAACACAGACATTTGTGCTGCAACACAGATCTGGTTCAAGGCAGAAAGCACCCCTGCAATACCAGGCTATAACTCATCCCACACCTTTCGGCTCCAGAACTTGGACAGAAGTGCCAAAGGTGGTGGTGGTTCCATATTCATAAAGGGTGCGCACACCTTCAGACTGGTAGTCCAACATACTGCATCAGAGACTCTTCAGGTGCAATGAACATTGGGTAAGACAGCGATTCAGGTCGTACCCTGTTACAGGTCCCCAACCATGTCCCAAGACACTCACTCCACATTCCTAAGCACCCTGGAGAATATTAGGGTCCAACCTAACACACTCATACTGGGCGACTTCAACTACTTCTCCATTAACTGGGAAAAACTACTCGTGTGCCAATACACTTGTCCAACGTTTCCTGGAATTCATTAATTCCGATGCCCTGGACCAGCTAATTCTTACCCCCACTAGGAGGTAGCAACATCCTTGACTTGCTCATTACTAACATGGGCGACCGTTGCTCTACACCAATAGTCAACTCCTCCCTGGTTTGATCAGACCACACGCTAATCACCATGGAAATCCAGATCCCTCCCACCCACCCCCTGCAAAAGGTAACCACCATAAAAAACTTCTCCAAAGCTAACTTTGAGCTCCTAAGAATAGAGGTGGCCAACTTCACGGCCTCCATGCAAATGGAGAATAGTTGCATGACCGCCGAATCACACACCAATGCACTGTACGGATACGTACACAAATGCATGGATCTCGCCATACTCAAACCAAGATGCTCTCCTCCAAAAAAAGGAAGCCAATCTGGTGGTGCCCTGCCATAAACAAACTCTGCAACAGGAGGAGGAAACTGATGCGGAATAAGATGAAGTCCCAAGACTGGAAAAACTCCCTTATCAGCCTCAACAAAAAGCTGAGATCCCTCATCAAATCCTCTAAAGCTAGCTATGAAAACAGAATTGCGGCAGATAGTAAAGACAATGACAAGGCCTTCTATAGTTATGTAATGAACCTCCACGGCAATACCCAGATTTGCTCTGAGCTACTGCACAATGGTACCTCCTGTACAGAGCCAACAGATACTGCCAGTATACTGGCCAACAGATTCAGTGCCAACTTTACCCCACCCCCAAAGGACCAATCCCAATACTAGTAGATTGCCAGGCACTCAGTATTGCTGCTGTACAGGTTAAAACAGCACTGTCCCAGCCAAGAATACAGCTTCTATGGGGCCTGACAATATCCTTGGCTGTGTTCTACATGAACTACAGAGTGAACTGTCACCTCACCTGGGTGCCCTGTTCAATCACAGCCTCACCTAAGGCTTTGTCCCTATAGAATGGCGCACTGCTATAGTCTTCCCTCCCTCTCCACAAAGAAGGAGGGGGACTACAGACCCTGGGAACTATTGCCTCATTAGCCTGACAAGTCTGATATGCAAAGCTATGGAACACATCACCATGGACTCAATAAACAAGGATATAGGCTCTCTCCAAACTCTGGATCCCACAAAGTTTAGTTTTGTGAAGGGTAGATCATGCCTGCTCAACTTGATCGACTTCTGTGAGTCAAGTCACCAGAGCTGTGGATGAAGGCAAGGTGGTTCCAATAGTCTACCTTGATCTGACCAAGGCCTTTGATACCATTCCCCACCTAAGGAATCATAGAAAAACTCACTAAGCTAGGCATCAACCCCTACATCACTAGGTGGGTTGCAATCTAGCTCACAGATAGAACCCACAGTGTGAAAGTAGCTGACCATTTCAGACTGCCGACCAGTCACGAGTGAAGTCCCACAGGGATTGGTCATGGGTCCTTTCCAGTTTGGTATCTACTTCTCAGACGTCCAGTCCAACACGAAGGGACTCTGGCCGACAAAGTTAACAGAAGATTGCAAGTTGGGAGCCATTATTAACTCAAGTGATGATGACATCGTACAGAAAGGCCTCGCTGAGACCAACAACTGGTGTCAGAACCATGGCCTTAAGCTTAATTCCAAAAAAAAGTGTCATCCCCTTTGGAAAAAACCCAGTTCCCATGAACTACCACATCGATGGTATTCCACTGAACACAGAAGGCATTATAAGAGATCTGGGAACACAGGTTGACATCAATCTCTCTTTTGACCACCACACTGCCACTGTGGTCAGAAAGTCCTATGTGGCACATCTCATTACTAAGGGTTTTGCCATCCAGGTAGAAAGAGGTCATTGTCTCCCTCTACTCTTCCCTCATTAGGCCAGAGTACAATGCCCCATTTGGCATGTACCTCACTAGACACCTGCAACAACTGGAGAAGCTGCAAAAGTACCTCACAAAGAGGATCCTAGGCCTTAAACACTTGTCCTATATGGACAGACTCAAATAAAAATCCCAACTATTCTCGGTCTCATATAGTCTACTTAGAGGTGATCTCTGCTTGACTTATAAAAGGCATGTCTGACCCAGCTCTGTTAGAAATGCTACATCTGAAGAAATCCCAATTCCTCCATACCACACGCTCCAGAGACCTCAACCTCATTACCACAATCAGCAGAACATGCTGGAGGGATAGGTTCATAACCCAGAGACTGCCTATGCTATGGAACAGACTTCCCATACATGTCAGAGTACCTCACTGTCCCTCTTCAAAAGAAATCTTGATGAGTGGATGGGAAATAGAAAATTCACCCCGGGGAATCACTCCAATGGCTCTACTAGACAGAGGCACTGGAAACTAAGGTCAGGTGGCAGGATGCCAGAGTAATCCTATGGGCTTGGCTTGTAAAGGCTCTAGGGCCATTTAGCCTAGTACACACCTGTGAACACCCGAGTATTTGATACACACACACACTCCCGAGAAAGGATGGTGCATATTTACTAGCTATACCTCCTTCTGCCCAGACTATAAGATAACCTCACTGTCACCAGTCAACCACAGTCAGGCTCTTAGAAGGGTATCCAATTACACTGAGTAAAAATCAATACTAACATAAATGGTGGAGTGTAACCAAAGCAGGCAGGCTTTTCAGAGTGGCCAAGGTGTCATCAAAATAAGCACAGGTACTCAAGACATTAAAGTATTCTCTAAAAGACCAGCCACAATGAAAAGCGTAGAAACAGAACACCACTAAATATCAAAGTGCAACAAACAGAGTTTCAATCACAGGAGAGAGAAAAAAAATACAGGACAGATTCAAACAGATGCAGAAAAACACTACTAAACTAATCTCACTGTATTTCCTGACAGTCTAAAGAACAACTGTTCCCTAGGTAGCTTAATTCATACACAGGACAAGTCCAGATTCTGACATGCTTTCTTCCACTAGGCAAGCTGATGAACTTCCAACTACTGAACTGAACAGACTGTGGTAAATGTCAGATTTGTATATCAGGTTCCAAAAATAAATAAATAAAAGTGCTATCCTCTCAGTGCTGGTTATAGAATGGCATCATATTTGATCACCTGACTAGTACAGTACACGCAGCTTTTCAAAGATCTGCTGCAGTATTTAAAAATTATAGAACAATTTCAAAACCTTCTATTCTTCCCTTCTGGAATTTTGTTTAAAACAAACATTTAATCACCAATACCGTTAATACATTTTTAAACATATGTACAAGTCAGTGTGACAGTCAAATGACAAATCTACCAAACTCCAGCTAACTACGCTGGCTTATCTTACACATGTACTGCCCTATTCTCCCTGGCGCAGACGGCAATACCTCCCATTGTCACATCCCCCTCCCTTGAAGACTCAAGCTATTTTTTCCAGTGACCCTGTAAAAGTGTTGCTTAAGAGAAATGGGCCTGTCTTGAGAGTGCATCTGCAGTGGCACTGCTGCAATCTGGACTGGCTAACATGGGGGTCCTCCCAAAGCCACTTTACGCTTTTGTAATGCCTGCTCGCAGGCTGGATCCACACTACCTTATCTGGACTGTTTTTCCATGTCAGTCTGTGAGGGGAGCAGCTATTGTACTATAATTGGGAACAAACTTTCTACAGTACCCCACTGTCCTCAAGAATGTCCTCGCCTGCTTTTTGATAACAGAAGTAGGCCATTCCTGAATAGCTTCCACTTTGGCAGGTTCTGGCCTGATCTTACCACTCTTCAATCTATGTCCCAGGTAGGAGACCTTTGCCATACTCACCTGACACTTACTGAGCTTAATGGTCAAGCCTGCCTTTTGCAATCTGTCCAGGACCTTCCGGACATGCCGAGGCTTCATCATGTTAGCAAAGTACAATTTATTCCCCTGCCTCCAGCCTAGCAAGTTTACCATAAGGAAGGTCAGCATTATTATTTATTTCCAGTTTGATTACCGGGGAAGTCCACTGGGCCCAAGGGACCCATTTCAGTGGAGACCCGGGGAGAAAAGCTCCAGAAAACATAATACAGTACAGATAGAATAGATACAGAGATGCAAAGTATAGGACTTAGAGAGAAATACATTGTATAAGACAGTTTACAAAGTCTGTACAGAGTCACACAGTCAAACAAAACAGCTTATGGTTGTTCAAAGGGTAATAAAGATACATTTATGCAAACATTCTAAGAAACACACCTTTAAAAATAAAAGTAGAAAACACTTTGCGTGCACTCATTTAAAGTATGATGCCATTTACAATATTTACACAGTTATGTTGTGCGATAAGTAGCTCTCGGAAATTGTAGAGAGCTTAGACACACTCATGATGAAATAACTATGGGAGATATTAGACAGGTTAGGAACCTGTGAGAAAGCCTCCTGGGGGCAAGTATTTAGATAGATTTAGGTAGGGTGAAGGCAGGTACATATCCATTTAGAGGACAGGTATTTAAAGTTATCCCAGTTTGGCATAGTTCTAAGAGTGGAAGGAAGGGAATTCCATTTCTTTCCTATGGAGGAGGAGAGGAAAAGTTGGCCAGGAGAACGTTTGGGCTTGTGTAGAGCAATTAAGTTTGGATGTTCGGATCAGAGAGTTCTGCTGGGGGTGTTAAGGGGGAAGGACATTTGCTAGCACAGGACATTTAGTAGGGTGAAATACAAGTCTGTGTGCAGTGGCAAGTTGGAGGTAGTTTGGGAGTTCAAGCCAGTTCAGAGATTGTAGGGTAAGGCAGTGATGGGTGGAATTTCTGGATTTGGTGGCAAATTCAGAGATTTTATTATAGCAGTTTTCTAGTTTGGAGGAGAAAGAGGCAGTTAGATTGGTTAGGAGAGGTGCTCCATATAATAAAGCAGGGAAGAAGATAAGTAGTGGCCAGAGTTTGCCTAGTGGAGTTTGAGAGGAAGCGATTACTCCTGTATAGCATGCCTAGTTTTTGGTGGGTTTTCTTAATACTTTGTTGAATGTGGATGTCAAACATGGAGGTATTAGTCAATAGTAATGCCGAGAAGTTTAGCGGAGGGAACCACTTCTATAGGCGAGTTGGTTTGGCTAAGGACTTTGAAAGTACTTTTGTTGTAGGAGTTAAGTCTTTGTGGGGAGGGGGGTAGAATTTTTGATTTATAAGCATTGAGAGAGAGGTGGTTTTGGTGCATCCATTCTTCGGTTATTGAAAAAGCAGTTTGGGTTTTGTTGAGCAGTTCAGAGAGGCTGGAGGCAGAGCAGACTAAGGTTGAGTCGTCTGCGTATTGAATGACGTTGGCATCAGGAATGGCAGTGTGAAAGTTATTGATGAACATGTTAAAAAGCATGGGCCCAAGGATAGATCCCTGTGGTACACCAGTTGGGGTAGGTAAAAAGGAAGAGATGGAGTTATTCCATTTTACTGCTTGAGATCTGTCAGACAGGTAGCTGGAGAACCAGGATAAAGTGTTTGGTGAGAGGTAAAGATCTGAGAGATGAAAGAAGTTGTTTACGGGAAACAGTATCGAATGCTTTAGACAGATCTAGCAAAATTGTAGGGACCAAAGTGTCCCGAGTCTCAGGCTTGATTGACAGTTTCTAGGAATGACAGTAGAGCAGTTATAGTGCTATGGCCTGGGCAGAAGCCATGTTGGGTAGGTGTAAGAAGATGGTTTTGGGTAAGAAAAGAAAGTTGGAGGTGGATGCACTTTTCAAGGATTTTGGATATTGGTGAGAGCATAGCGATAGGGCAGAAGTTTGAGATGTTGGCATTTTTGCTTCCTTTGTGAAGAGGAAAAATATAAGCAGAGTGCCAGAGTTTGGGGACATTTGATTCATTTATAGATCTGTTAATGATGCTAATTGGGAGAGCTATTCCATCAGCAGCACATTTTAGGAAGGTGGAGGGAATACGGTCAAGAGCATTAGAACAAGGTTTAAGTTTGGATAGAAGTTTTTTTTATAAAGTTAGTGGAGACAGGTTTGAGCTGAAATATAAAGGGATGGCTATTAGGGGAACTGGATAGAGAAGAGTGAGGGACTGGTGGGTTATCATTAGGGTCAGTTCAGAAATAGTTTCTATGAAAAATGGAGTTAAATTCTGAGCCTAGTTCAAAGTTGGATTTACTAGGGTCAGGACAGGGGTTACTCTTGGAGCCAAGATTAAGAAGTGAGTTTACTGATTTCCAGAATTGCTTGGGGTTATTATTGTTTGACTGTAGCTTGATATAGTAGGATTTTTGTGTCCTTGGTGATCAGCTGTTTTGCAAGGTTACGGCATTGTTCGTTTAAGAGCACGATATTGGGTAATTTGTTGTTTTGGAAAAGCTTCCATAATTTGTCCCTTTGTAGCATAATTTTTGTATCTTTAGTTAACCAGGGGGTGTATTAGTCTTTATCCTTTTGTTTCTTAGTGGGGATAGAGAGTGTCTAGGAAGACAGAGTTGAAATAGTCTATTGCACTGTCAAGTGGAAGGGTGTTTAGAATTTGCCAGTCCATTTGTTTGAGCATGTTAGAGAAAGTTATGGGGTTGAAGTTACGAGTAAGAATGTATTGGTGCCGAAGAGGTGAGGAGTTGGTTGCACGATGAATAAAAGCTGGGAGGTGGTCACTAATGGAGTCAGGAATTGTGCCAGAGTTATTTTATTTGTATCAGAGACTTTGATCTAATCAATAGTAGATCCAGGGGGGTTAGTTTTGTTAGGTCGGGTGATGGGGAGAATCATTTGAGTGAAGTTATAAGGGTTAATGGATAGGGAGGGACAGGGACTGTTAACTTTATTCTAGTCAATATTTAAATATTTACATCACCTAGAATGTAGGTTTCGTAGTTAATTTGAATGGATGCCCACAGGAAAATGTCTTCGAGGGTGGAGATAGTTACCAGGTGAGATATATAGAGCAATAATGCAGATATGTTTGTTTATTCATTTTTAGTAGTCCAGCTGCAAGTTCAGTGTTGTTGAATTGTGGGATTGGAATTTGGAGAGGTATTAAAGCTAGAGTAGACTAGTGCACAGTGCTGCCACCTTTTTTTGTGTGGTCGGTCATTTCCGAGAGTATGGAATCCAGGGGGTAGGATCTCAGAACCGGAGATATGGGCTTTGAGCCAACTATCGGAGATAGCTAGGATGTCTGGTTGGTTATGGCTTAGCCAAGCTTGAAATTGGTGAACTTTGTTGTTGAGACTCTGGGCATTGATGGTAAACATTTTTAGGATGTTGTGAGGGGAGGAAGGAGATAGAGGGTAGGTATTGTGAATAATGGGGCTGGGACCAGAGTTGGGGTGAATATCTCCAGCTAAGATTAAAGTGTTGAAATAAATTAGCTTTAGCTGTTTAGGTTTGCAAAGTAAGAGTTTGGGTAGATCCAAGATTAGTTTAGGTTTCAGTTTATTAGCAGTGGAGAAGATTTTAGGGTAGAATAGGGGCAGAGGGTTAGGCTGAATGAGTGAAGGTGAGACAGAAAGGAAATGGGAGTAAGTGTGTGGGTAAAGGTAGGTTTGTATGGAGGTTATTTTTGTAGGTAATACTGGACAAATATCAGAGGAGTATGAGGTGGTATAGAATAAGGGAATTAGGAACAGGAGGAGGAAGCAGGGGGGCTGGAGAGTGTTCATAGGTGACACATTATGGAAAGTGTGCCAGAGCAAAGTGAGGAAGATTGGTGTAGAGTAGGAGAAGGATGGTTGTGTAGAAGACAGGGTTTATGAGGAGAATAGTAGGTTTTCTTAGATGTGGGGGACTTTAAATTGTTAGGGAAGAAGAGCGATGTAAGTATGTGGGATGGATATAAGTAGGTGGAGTAATAAGGGAAGAGCTTCTACTGGATAATAAGGCAGGCTGGGAGGAGATAAGGAAGAATAAAAAAGGTAGGCGTGCTGGGGGCAGAGTAGGGGAGCGGAGTGAGCCCGCAGGGTGAAAAGAGCGGGAAGAGCCAGGTAGGTGTGAGAGGTCCACAGAGCAGCAAGAAACAATAGTGGGGCTCTGTAGTTGGGGACTGAGTGTAGGCTAGAGGGAGGTAAATTGCAAAGATTTGGTCCGTATTAGAGGTTAAGGGCAGAGCAGATTGTTTCACTTTCCAATAAAGAGATACTTGAAAACTTTAGCTTAGGAATGAAAGTGGAATGCATGCTTGAATGAGCGAGAGCGTTTCACTAAAGTGGGAGTTTGCTGCCACCTACTGGTGAAAACAGGGTGGGTTACAGAGTGAAACTAGTTGGTCTTGGGGAAAGAGAGAGACTAGGGTACAGTGTAGCCGGAGGGGGGTGTAAGGGGCTGTGGTAGGCTGCTAATGTGCTCGCTATGGGAAGGTTATTGTCAATATTGTATACATTCCAAGAGCTAGTCTAGATACATAGGTTTATACTAGGCTATCTGCCCTAAGGCATTTATAAGCCTAGCCCAAATTTCTGTGGCTTACGCCACCCCTTATATGAAAAAAATACTGTGCCCATTAGTTTGTTGTGCCTCTGTCCAGCAGTGACACAGAGATGATTCCCGGGGTAAACCTACGATCTCCCATCCACAGGTCAAGATTTCTCTTGAACAGAGCCAGCGAGGTGCTCTGCCTCACATGAACCGGGATTTTATTCCACAGCATAGGGAGTCTCTGAGTGATAAATCTATCCCTCCAGCACGTCCTATTTATATCCATGCTAAGGTTTAAGTCGCTTGCTCTAGTGGTTATGGTGGATTTGGATTTTTTGAGGTGGAGCATGTCCATTAATTCCGGGTTGGACATGGCCTTGTATGTCAGACACATGTCACCTCTGAGCAGACGGTATGCGACTGAATAGAGCTGGAGTTTCTTCAATCTGGCAGCATATGACAGATTTTGGAGTCCCTTTATCCTTTTGGTGAGGAATTTTTGGGGTCTCTCCAATTGCTGCAGATGTCGGGTGAGATACATCCCGAATGGGGCATTGTACTATCATTGAGTACAGGGGAACAATGACCTCACTAGATCTGGATGTGAATCCCTTCATGATCAGGTGGGCAATGTAGAAGGTCTTTCTAACCACTTTAGCAACGTGAGTGTCAAAAGAAAGGCCACTGCCAACCTGGGTTCCCAGGTCCCTGATAACCTCTTCTGTGCTTAGTGGATTGCCACCTATATGGTAGCTTGGGGTTACCTTGTTTTCCCGAAGGGTATGACTATACATTTTTTGGTGTTTAACTTCAGGCCATGGCTCTGGCACCAGCTATCTGTTTCCGTGAGTCCCTTCTGAAGGATATCCGTGTCCGATGCACTTTCCACTATGGCGCCCAGTTTGCAGTCGTCTGCAAACTTTGTCAGCCAAAGTCCTTCCATGTTGGCCTGTACTTCTGAGAAGTAGATGCCGAACAATAGGGGGCCAAGGACCGAGCCCTGTGGGACACATACATGCTATTCTAAGCAGGTTGGAGTAGTAACACTAGGAGAGGCAGTCTGAGGCAAGCATCCTTTGCAGGGGGGGGGGGGGTTACCACTTTGAAGGGTCCCTCCCATGCTGCCTGCAGCTTACTGTGTCTGACAAGAATGAGCATCATAACCTGCTGTCCCACAGCATACTTTAAAGACTTAAGCATTCCTGTCCTACCAGACCTTTTTATGCTGTTGGGCTCCTGCCAGATTCTCCTGGAAAAAACCCACAAGCTCCCCAAAACCTTGTCCTGAGATTTAGGACATATGCCACAACAGACTCCTTGTGGGTTTCATACTCAACATCCCACTCATCACAATTCAAGTCTAAAAGCCCCCACACCCGATGCCCATACAGCAACTCAAAGGCTGAAAAAGCCTGTAGATTCCTGGGGTACCTCTCTGTATGCAAACAGTAAGGGCAAATACATTTGTCCCACTCTCTCAAACTGTTCTGCAAATGCCCGTAGCATGGTCTTTAGTTTAGAGTTTAACCTCTCCACAAGACCATTAGTCTGGGAGTGGTAAGGGTTTGGTCTTCAGGTGCTTCATTCAACATTGCTTCCACAGATAGCAGGTCCGATATTAAACTGGCACCTCTTGTCAGTCAGTATTTCTCTCAGGAAACCTACCCTGCTGAAACTTTTAACAAAGCATTTGCCAACTTCTCTGGCCGAAGGAGGGCAGAGTCACAGTCTCAAGGTATCTAGTAGCATAATCTACTACCAACAAGATATACTTTTTCCCCGTGGAACATGAGGTACTCAGAGGGCCCACAATGTCCATAGCTACCCTCTGAAACTCCTCAAAAATCATAGGCAAAGGCATCAACTGAGGTTTGACCTTATCCCCTGCCTTGCCTACTTTTGGCACTGCTCACAGCTTCTGCAGTACCTTGTTACATCCTTTGCAATCCCAGGCCAATAAAGGTTCTGCATAATACATCTTCTGGTATGCTTTATGCCCATATGACCTGCAAAAGGAATGCCATGGACTATGTATAGAAGTGCCAGACGGTAGACTCTGGGGACTACGAACTGCTGTGTTACCTCACCCTCTAGCCCTCCCTCAGGGGTCCACTTTCTATACAATAACCCTTTGTTCCAGTATACAGACTTCCCTTTTTCTTGAGCATCAGGTGTCTTAGCTACCTCCCTCAAGTTTCGTAAGATACAGTCCGAAAGTAGAGCCTTTCTCAGCTAGACTTTTGTGACCCCTCCCAGCTCCCGTTCTACAGGAATGCTAGTATCTTCTGATAGCGGTGCCTCACTAGCAGCCTAGGTACTACCACTCACTCCTGTCCTTGCAATCACCCTGTCCACAGGAACATCAGTACCCTAACCAGCAGATATGACTCACTTTCAGGTTCACTGCTACAAGGTAGCTCTCTCCCTGAAATAGCCACAAAACCAGCCCCAGCTTCAGGTGTGGGGTATGTCTGGGTCTCCCCCAGACTACCACACCTACATGCCTGCTCCAAAGCCTGATTGTGTGTAACTGCATGCACACAATGCACACAAGGTACTGCGTTATCAAAACCATTCCCTATCCAGACATTTGCAGGAATATTCTCAAACACAGCTACCTGCTTGCTTGCTTTTCCACTCTACCAGTCAAGGTGAACCCTGGCCAAAGGTATTTGGAATGGGATCCCTCCCTAAAGCTCTAAATCAGAGCAGATTGCCAAAGCAAATACTGCTCCTCTTTAACCACTGCAGGTTTCACAATAGTTACGTCAGAGGCGGTCTTTCTCTTAGCAGTAGCCCATCTTCCATCCACTAAGATAGGATACCAACTCTGGTGATAGTTTGGTACCCCTGTTGTCACCAGACAACTTACTACTGGCATACTGTGATTCCCCACTTGCTGGCTCCCTCACCTATTGTTCCCCACCATGTTTCAGCGGACAGTTGTATGCTACATGGCCCCTCTGATCACATTTAAAACATCTAATCCCTGATCCTGGCTGTGTACCTGAACTAGTGGCTTCCCATGTTACCGGCAGACACCGAGGTGGTACAGGCTGTCCACCATGGGTTCCATTATATCCATGAGCATCAGTGGGTGTCCCCTTCTTGTGCAGTGATGCCCTGCTTGCCAAGTAGAGGTCACCTTTTCTCCCCAGCTCATCTGCAGTTACATTATCGGTCTGTCAACTTAATTCTCATGTCCTCAGGCAAGGTATTAAGGGTTTGTTCCCTCACCAAAAGATCTGCCAGTCTTTCGGAACTGATGCCCTGACACCCACTCACCCATCTATGAAAAAAGTGCTTAACTCAGCAGTATAATCACATACACTTTTATCTGCCTTGTGTACATGTTCACAAAACTTTTTTTCTATAAGCTTCAGGTGTTACACAGTTCAATAAACATTTGTTTTACTTTTATCACAGAATGTACCCAGTGATCTTGGTCAACAGTAAACAGTTTACATACTCTTTCAAATATATGAAAACTATCAGTCATCCCCATCTGCGAATTGTGGTAGAAATTTACTGATCTTTACTGCTTCTGAGATTCGGTTATTCCCCTCCCCATTACCTCCATAGCCCCATCTCTCTCATGTTGTCGCTGCTTGTTTTCTTCAGCCTCCAAAATGCTTGGTCTCCAGTTCTTGCTGATGCTGCTTCTCCTTTTCTTCAGCCTCCAAACATTTTGCCTCAAGTTCAAGTCTCTAACTGTAGACGTCTTTTAAAGTCCTCGGAGGAAAATGTGAGCTGTCCAGTTTCTGAAGACTGCACACCCCCAACACCAGACTGGTTATCCTTCTGGCCACTGGTCTGGTCTGCAGCTGTGATTAAAGCTGAAATAGTTTCCTTTTTAGTCTGGTTAGCATGCACCAGTCCTTTGGCTTCACACACCTTGACCAACTGTTTGTCAACTTACCATAATCCTCTGATGACATGTTTGCCGGCTTTCCCTGATTAGACTAAAACTAACAAAAATAAAACTATTGTGAAAATGAAATGCTAAATGTTTACCTTGTGGCTGTTGAGAGTGTACACACCTTCAGTGACAACTGCCCACAGGCTACTGAATATCCCACCACTCTGACACCAATATGTGACGGCCAGTCTTCACCCCCAGCCAGTAATCAAGGAGCCTCAATCCTCACCTCTACCACCAGTGAGAGAGGGTCACTAAAAACAGGTATGGATTTACACTATTTCATATGCAGCTTTCTGAATCAAGAACAATTTCCCCCAAGAGCACCCAGGGAACATGCTCAATTGGGACAGTCTCTCCAATCCCAAACAAGACTCTTTGGAGCACAGTGTCCCAATTCCAAATAGCTGACATACCCACACCTGGATATTTGACTTACACACACACACATAAATGCCAACATAAATGTGGAGCGTAACCAAAGCAGCCAGGCTTTTTGGAGTGGCCAAGGCGTCACCAAAATAGGAGGACAGGTACTCTAGTGACATTAAAAGTATTCTCTAAAAAGACCAGCCACAATGAAAGGTATAAAAATATTTAATAATAAATAAAACAGAAAACAGAAGAATACTAAATATCAAAGTACGATACAGGAGTTTCAATCACAGTAGAAATAAAAATAATACAGTTGGGTAGATTCAACAGATGCAGAAAAACACTACTAAACTAATCTAACTGCATTTCCTGACTGTCTAAAGAATAACTGTTCCCTAGCTAACTTAATACAGTAAGGCAGGATAGGATGCTGAGAAGCTTGTGAGCTTCCAATTACTGAACTGAACCTACTGTGATAACCGTCCTGGATTTTTACATCAGGTTCCAAAGAAAACAAAACAAGCAAGCTGCTGTGCGAGTTCCAGCCTCTCTTAGAGCTGGTTACAGAATGACATCATATTTGATCACCTGATTCTAGTAGAGTACACACTTGGAGCTTTTCTAAGAGCTGTTGCAGTATTTGAAAATTATAGAAAAATGTCAAAAAATTCTACTCTTCCCTTTCAGAATTCTTTGCTTAACACGTTTAATCAGTTATAACAACACTGTTGATGCATGTTTAACAAACATATGTGCAAGTCAGTGCGATAGTCAAATGACAAAACTATCTACAAAACTCCAGCTAACTATGCTGGCAGATGTTATATATGCACTGCCCTATTCTCCTTGGCACAGATGGCAATACCTCACCATCACAAATGTAATGGTATTTGTCCCTACAAAGTATTTTTATATTGGAGGAAGTTCAACATCCGTGGTTCGGGTGTTTGTGTAGCTGCTAGTCATGTAAAGGTTTGAGAGACCCATGTTGGGTCTTTGAAGGCATGGAATACCAAGCACAGATCTCCATGCAGGAGACCAACTATAGGGATTCTAGTCTTGACAGCCAAGGGTTTTTATTAGGGGGCATAATTTTCACCTGGAAGATGCCCCCCCCCCCCCGTCTAGCTACATATGCCTTGCTAAGTACATGCTAAAGAAAAGGGCACTGTGCTCAATAACAATTTAAAGCAGACTACAGAGGGACAACAGGATTTCCTAAAGCCTGTTACAAAACAGTGGTCAAAAGTATTCCCTGTGACAAAATACCCAACTACATTGAAGTACTTAGTATAGTTTCCCTGAGCTACTAGATGGGAAGCCAAAATGCATTTCTGCAAGTTTACTTTGTTTTTATTGACACTACTGCTGGTTTTCCAAAGGCGATGCTTTTAGCAGGCTCAGCTAGAATTTAACTTTCAAACTCGAGCCATTATTTCAGAGCAAATCCGCGTATGCCTTTTAAGACCATCTTGATACAACTGCGTCAAAGCAGAGGCAATTCTATTGGTTGATTTAACTCTTGCAACAGCAGCACTCAATTGTCCTAAATTCTACCCACTTTTAAGCTTAATCAACTGATTTGGGTGCCCCCCCACGAGATTTGCAGTAACAACCTCTGTCCTGGCTGTAGATATCTTGGCCAATTGCAGTATCACTTTACACATCTCATTTGCATCCTACTGGCCAGTTTCTTCATTTCCTGTTTCTTATATGTGGAACTTCTATGCTTCTGCTTGGCACGTCACTGGAATTCTCTCCCACCTCTCATCCGTACCACTAACGGTCTCTTTTTTCTTTAAAACTCTACTTCACTCACACCTAAATCTCACAATGGGAATGTTCTTGCTCTCATCCTACTTAACACCTTACTAGAATTATCTCACTACCTAACATATCTACTAACAGCTCTCTTCCTACATAACATCCTAATACCCAAACATATCTTCTAATTACCTTCTTTAGCTCATAATCTCCAGAAGGAATTTGCATTCTTGTTTTTACTACCTTAATTTGTTTATAATGGAAGGTCTCACAGGCTAATTTATTGCAACTGTTATTACCATGCATTTTCTTTCTAATGTCTGAAACTGTTTTATAACAATTATTCTAATTCTGAAACTTAATAAACTTGTAATGTAATGGAGCTTTTCTCCCCAGGCCTCCATGTAGCACAATGGACTATCCTGGTAAACAAACAAACCCAATGCATTTTTGGTCTTCAGGTAGGACCACTCAAGTCTATGTACAAGCAGAGCAGGATGAAGGAATCTTGTACATAGCTCATTATGAGAACAGTCTGAGTGAAGAACAGGAGTGATGGGAATGAGAAGCTTGAAGGAAGGATTCACTGTAGCATCAGAGAAGCTCAAAGGAAGGATGCAACAGCACCCAAAACTCGAGCAAGAGAAGGACCACTGTTTGCTGGTTTTGGACTGGCACCACTTTGGATTTACAATTGAAGACGAGCTGCTGGAGTGGCTGAGCCATTATGTCGGAAGTTTGCTTTATCTGTGCTCATTTGAAGGATTTAAGGAAGTTTAAAAAGACGTCAGCTGCAATATCTAAAGTCTGTCCCTATGTCTGGTCCCCCCACCAATTATTTTATACTTCATCTAGATTTGTTGTGCTCTGAAGAGACTGAAAGGTACAGGTCCATATTTTGGCCTGTTCCTCAAAAAAATGGCTTGTTTTCTGGAAAATCACTGACTGAAGTCACCAAATAATGACAGACATTTTTGGAGTTTCACACTTGCAAATCCTTCAGAGAATGCATGCCAACACATATCCTGTTATTCCAGCATTTTTCTAAGTTTACAGGAGTGATATTTAACATATGTTTGTATGTTTAGTCTCCCCCACCTTTATTTTATGTTTTGGCCAGACCTTGCACTAAGATGTTGAGAGGTATGTGTCCCTGTCCAGATTTTTTCTTCATATTTTTGGTCTTACCCATTTGCTAGTGTGTTTTTAGTGAAGTGTGTTTATGAATAAAGCTGTATTCTTGGAATTAGTGTTAGGCGTTTGTTGTGGAATTTGCAATTTGTACAACTTGCTTCAAAGGGTCCAATTTCAGGACTGCTTTTTTTTTACTTTCTTGAATGCCTTGGGGAAAATGTTCAGAAACCAGATATTGGGTGTACTTGCACTCTGTAGAACATCAGCTTTCATGGTTTGCAATGCTTGCTTATTAATGTATATTTAATGGGGAAATATCTGTAGCATTTATCACTTATTTAGAACACTGGATTTTCTTTTTCTGGCAGTAACAATTTTAATCTTGTTTTCTGCAGTGGAAATGCATTCCTTTCCTAGTTTGAGACTATCCATCTATAAACTTGCATTATTTCAGTTTATTTTCACATTATCTCTACTCAAATATCAACTGCTTTTTTCTGATAAATGGGAGTATTTTGAGTATACCCAAATTGCACAAGTCTGGGAATCCTTAACAGTGTAATGTTTTGTTCGGGCATTAGAAGTGGTAGCTATGATGGTGCGGCCACGTAGAAAAAACATTTTTAGTATGTCTACTATGAACATATACATACACAAGTGTTAGGGGTACAAGTATATATGTCTAGGCAGTGCCTACTTAAAGTATTTTTGGAAGTGATCAAAGTCATACCTTATGTTACTGTACAATAAAAAGTATTTGAACTAGTACATCCTTCAGCAAAGGTATTGCTACAAAACGTGTTCTACGAACCTAAACATGAGGGAACACTGAAAAATGTGAATCCCTCTCCGATTTTGGCCTTTTGCTACCCCAAATATTTACCTTTGACCCCAGTTGTCTAAATATGGCAAGTTTAGGAATGAGGGTATAATGCATACCAAGTGTAGTGAATTCTACAGAACAGTCAGATTTTCTTATTACCGTGGTCTGTCCTAATCATTCATGTTCACACTCGTCTTTGCATTCACCAACTGTCATACTTTACATCTGTTTGAAAATATTTCTGCAAAATAAAATTTGAGAGATTCAGGTTGGGCAAGTTTAAGTAACCAAAAAAGAAAACCACCAACAAGGACTGCAATCCATCAAGCAATATTCTACTCCACGGGTGAATCCAAAAGCAGTTTATTCCAAAAACAGACAAGTGCTTTCTTCCCTAAAGAGGAACTAACTTGTCTGTGCTTTCTTCCCTAAAGAGACACTATGAAAGTCCTCTTTATGGAAGAAAGTAGGTAACTTGACTGTGCTTTTGGAATAAACTGCTTCTGGATTCACCCGTGGAGTGCAGCATTATTGGTGGATTGCAGTCCCAAGTTTTTATAATACAAGAAAAAGATTATTGCCAATCATGCGTATAAATCATTTGAAATAATGCTCATTCAGAATTTATGCCCACGTATGTATTTTGAGATTTGTTAACCAGGAAAGTCTGACTGAGCTAGTGCCCTTTTCCAGTGGAGGTCCGGGGAGTAAAGCTCCACAAAGAGTAAAAGAAATTGAACACTATTTTAACAAAAAAAAAAATCTGCATGAACATTACAGCATTAAAAAGATAAATACAGAATTAAACTCATTTGAATACCATCAGTAATGCTGAGAACAGACAGTAAGCCATTAGTTATGAAATTTAACATGAAACCAATTTCATATTTACATGTTGGTACGTATTAACTGGCTGACTGAGTTACAGATATTTACAGAAGTTTCTGGCTTGGTTTCTCATCCTTTACCTGAACTGTTACAATTATTTTACACAGAATGACCAAATCAAACATGGCACTAGACATAATGAAAGGAGATACAATGCAAGCTTTTCTACACCGTTACAGTGCAGCAACTCTGAAGGGTAGGACTGATTAATGTTTGGCATCAAACACAGGCTTCATATCACTAAGTACATTTTATGGTACACGTTACCCTAAAACCTCTTCTAGTTACACACACCTCTCCAAAGATGTTGACACTGAGAAACAGCAGTAGCAGTGAGCAACTACATTCCAAAGCAGCTGTAAGGTCAGCTTTGACAAGGTAATGCAAAGCAGGACTGTTTCCAGATAGGCTTTTTGCAAGGTGTGTGCTACCAATATTACTATGTTGGACATGGAGGGAGGAATGATAGACAGCAACACATGGATACCAAAAAAAGCACAATACGAGCAAACATTTGACTGGGAGAAAGGTGACAGAAATGTTTGCCACTCAGCAAACCAACTTAACTACTGGAGGCTGAAGTAGACTAAGTCTCCTTGTTGAACACAACTTGCCCTTTACAACTGGGGACCATTTCTTGAAGTACATGTAGTAGTACTGCATGGATTCAGAGCTGGTGCAAAAAACCTGCAGACCAACACAGACTGTTTGCATTGTAAGGGATGTAATGGGGCCAAAGTACAGCAGGACACTGCACAATGTGTCAAAAAGTGCCATACTATTTGTACCGCAACCAGAGTACAGATATGAAAAACTCCCTGTAATGTTGGTTTAAAAAAAAAAAATAAAAATCTATGCCAGTGGTATTCCACAACATGCCCTTCTTGTGTCAGTGAACTAGCCAAAAGCCATTTATGACTAAGTAATGGAGACTGAGCAAATCTGACATTCCTACGAGTAACATGGTGGCTTGTTTAGAAGACAATGCTGCATCCATGACTAGTCTGGATAGTACAGAATTCCATTTACCAAACTTTACCCCCATATTTTCAACATGGGCTACTTAAACACTGCAGACTTATGTATCAAATTTGGTGTACATGCAATGGCTTTATCTGTGGAGGAACTTATATCTGGCATTTTTTTCCAGCACTGCATATAGTGTCAGCAGACGTTTAAAGGGTTTGCACTGTTCGTGGATACTGTTCGTGGATACTGAACACCTCAAAATTATAAATGGTATGCCCCCCACTCAATGGCTAAACTTGACAAAAGTCAAAGTAATTTATGCCTTGTGGCCCACCCGAGGTCCTACTATCAACGGTCTGTTAATAATGCAAAACTCATAACCAAGAGACTGCAGAGCTATGGCATTAAGCCAGTATTTCTGTTCCTACAATATGTCATCGAACCCCTGCAGAACTTCAATGTGCAAATGCAAGGCAGGGAAAGCAAATTGCTCACCTTGCATAACATGCAGAATGTACTACACTCATATGCTAGTAGAGTACACAAACCACCAATTGCTAGGCAGTTCCTGGACAACGCAACTATTATTAATTCATAAATCAAAACAAATACAACCACTCTGATTCCAACAATTCTCATTACAAACATTTTGGGGACAGACATCTGGATAGACTGGATTCTTTTTATTCCTCCAAGACTGAAAACATTATACACACAGATTCAGAGGAACAACAGACATTCTTTCCAGTCAATCCAGTGAAACGAGTGAAACCAGAGACATTCTTTCCAGTCAATCCAGTGAAACTAGTGAAGCAAGTGAACTGCCTTCTCCCCCTCTCCCTCTTTTTACACCAATGACAGATAAACAGTCTGCCTCCAATTCAGGAGGCTTTCACAGCAGTTACAAAGAAGAAAGGGAGAAACAAAGGACGCTAGAAAAATAATGTCGTGCATAATTTAAGTAATGAGTTTTTTCTTTCTTGTACTGAATTAAAACTATTGTCAAAAGGTCTTTTTTTTTTTTTTTGTCAGCCAACAGAGCTCCATTAGTTCACACCATGTTGGATTTTAAATTGTACATGAGGAAGTCAAATTTGAAATACATTTTGAATGAGGCTGATATTAATGAACATAAGTTTGGAAGAAACAGCCTACATTAGTACAAACTTTAAATGTTTTTTTCCTCTATTGCTGAAACAGAGTTGCATCAATTATTGAAGGGCACTAACAGGTGGTCCAGACATCAATAATGTAATCTGAGCAAGGACAAAAATTGCAGCACTTAGGCAATTGGGTAGTTATAATGATATTGGATACATAAAAGCAAAGGACAATGCATAGTTATAATGGAAAGTAGTAAATACATTGAGGCTATGTATCAGCTTCTAAGTTATATAAAAAAAAAAATCATCTAAGGACTATGTTAGATGTTAGACTCAAATTATAAAAAAGTAGAACTTTGTTTACTAGATGTTACATCAAGGATATACTGACTTAGATTTTTGTTTTGCATAGTAGAAGAACCTCAATTAGGGTATTTGGTATACGAAGATTCACAAAAATTTAGTACAGCCGCCTTTTAGGCCAATAGTATCTGCACCTCACAACAAACCATGTAAGCTAGCCTATTTGGATCAAATAATAAATCATATTGTTCAGAAAAGTAGATATCTGAAGGACTCATGCATTTTTATAGATGAATTAAAAAGCTGCATTTTTACAGGGGAGGAATGTTACATGTGTACTATGGATATCACCTCATTATACACTTTCATCGAGCAGGATGAAGGTGTTGATCTTGTTAGTGGTGTTGATCTTGTTAGTAATGTCAAACCCATGTTCTTTACAGTATTTGCTAAGATATAACCTATTTGTCAGCTCCTTGATTTAGTACTTAAAAAACAACTTTTTCATATTTGATGACAACATCTTTCAGCAAACAAGTGGTATTGATTGATGGGAGCATTGCTCCCACTTTCGCTAATTTGGTCCTCTGTTGGTGAGAGGAGGAATATCTAGCTAAAACTCTACCCTTTATGCATGTCAAGTTTTACTAAAGATATATTGATTTATTTTTTATTTGGTCTAGTGATATGGACACTTTTTTTGAGACAAAAAAAAAAAAAAACAGTATCTACTGGCTTAATTTTACATTGGGTGAAGTAGGCGGTTCAGTAAATTTTTTAGACATCAAGGTAGAAATCAATGTTAAAGACAGACGTTTATCTAGTAACATCTATAGGAAGAACACATTCACTAACAATTCTTTACACCAACAGTTTTCATCCGGCTCATTTGAATGTGTTTTGAGGACAGGTCATTAGACTTAGTCGAAGAAACTAACAAAATTATTAAATTCTTTTTAGAAAGAGGATATCCTTTTCCAAAACTAGTGACCTTTACTGAAAAACAGAAAGAAAAAAAAAAAAAAAAAAGAGATACAAAAAATATTTTCCTATTATTAAAAGTAGTTTTAATACAAAAAGGACTAGAGAAGACAAAAGTTTCAATTGTGCTTTTCCAGCTCCTTTAAAGTATAGAAGGTAATGAAATCAAACGTGTGATCAACAATAACTGGAAAATTGTACTAGGTAATCGTGAACTTTCTAAAATTATTGGACATAACGCAAGTTTATTTACAAAAAAAACTAGAAATCAAACAATTTCTTGAAAATGTATCAAATAATAAAACTGACACCAAGCTAGGGACATTTCCATGTAACAATTGTTCTTTTGGTAGATTTATTTTACTTATGAGCACTTTTTTCTTTGAGCACAACAACTTTTCATACACAGCAAAGGGTACACATTCCTGTAATATTGAAGGATTAGGGTACGCCGCTATATGCTCTACATATAAATCCTTCTATGTAGGTAAAACTATTTGTAAGTTAGCCAGTAGGTTCAGAGAACATGCAACAGCCATCAAAGAAGAAAGATCCAAATAATCCACTAGCGAGACATTATCTCAGCTGTCAGGATTTTAAAAAATTCCAGTTTATGGTACTAGAAAAAGTGAATAGAGGGAGATTATTGATGTATTTAATACTTACCATGAATTTTTAGAACTTAAATAGTAGATTATTTTAAGGGCAGATGTCACACCTGGCATAAATGAAAACATTTCCATTAAGTGTTTTTTAAAGTTTAAAAATGTTTACTTTACAAACACTGATTTTTTTAATTATCTTTTTTTTTTCCAATATTCACTATATACATTTTTTAGAAAACATTTTTACATAAACTTTTTCTGTATAATATTTATTGTATTTTCAAGTATTTAAAATCAGTACATTAACAGTTGAATTTGGTTAATTACTTGATTTTTCTGATTGATGACCGTATAAATGTGTAATGATTGTGAGTTATGGTTGTTTGAGGAAGTTCTGTTTTAAACAAATGAAAGTGCTAAATTGTGTCCATGAGTCGTATTTTTTGTATTATTGATTCATTCTTGAACTACAAGACATCTTGACAGTGAAATTTGTATTGGTCCTGATGTTGAAACCTATGTGGATGACAAAATGGATGATGTCTGGAGTACAACAGAAAAGAAACTTTTCATGAGAGACTAGCAGTTTTACTTTTTTTATTTTTCCATTTTTAGTAGGATTGCATTTTCCTGCCAGAGATCCTGTGCTGCAAAACAGGGATATATTATATGACCCAGCTATGAAATTGCAGCTTTCTTCCTCCACTACTGCAGAGATCAGCACGCTTCTTGTTTTTTTTGTAGTTCACAAGTGGAGCACTCCAAACTGATTGAGTATACTATCAGACACATCTAACTTCCTAATGTACTGGTCCGTGGTGCTTGACAGCTCTGCAACAGAAAACCCGCCAACCTTCCAAAAACTAGCATGCCTCACTCCAAGCAGAACAAGCATTTAGTATGGTTCGTAAATTCAGAACTGAACTCAAGTCACTTGGCCCAAAAGCATTAAACTCTTTATTAGCAATAAAGGAGAATTACTACTGCATGAAACACCCAGTGGACATTCTAGCAGTGTTAAGAAAAACAGCTGCTTATAACAAAGAACATTCTACAGCATCGATTACAGAACTTTACTCTGCCTGTTAACAAGCTGAAGTCGAATAATTGTTTTAGTTTGAATTGACAGTGGGGGAAAATGACAAACCTCAATAGTCTAAATGTGAATTGCCTTTAAGAGTGTACATTTTTTCTATATCACCTATGTATGTGTTTTTTGCAAGTTTGCAGCACCCGTTTTAATAAAACTAACTCTCTTGGGTCTGGTGTGTGAGTGGGTGCACATGTATTACTTGAATTTTTTTTTTTTAAATTGTTTGAAAAATATGACAAATACCATATGAATGTGTCTGCATGTATAGAATCATTTTTAATAATGGATATAAAATGATGATGCTGTCTTTTTAACTGAACATGTGTGGGAATGTCTATTAATGTGCTACTTGAATATGCATACATTATGTTAATTAGGTCCCCCTGACATTAAAGGCCATTTGTCCCAGATTCTCTCACCTGGAGGTTGAAAGGTCTGCTTGTACAACTGATCTTTTCTACTTAAACATCTGATAAAGCAAATTTGGGAAGCCTAATAAAAATTAAGAATGAACCATAAGTACACACACATACCATGGAATCAACTGCAGTTATGCTGCGCCTTATTTACCAACCCATCCTTAAACCTTCCCTCATTGCATACTGGCATAAACTTCTTTGTGTCTGCATCAAATTGTAGGCAGGAATCAGTGTCATCAAATTTCCATCGCCAAATCAGCAACTATCCTGTGAGAGTCCTACTTGAAGTTGTTAGTAAGCAGTCAGTAAGTGTTCTAGGTTTTGCCCATTTGTTCCACATTGAGAGGTACCGCTCCACATTCTAGAGATGGAAGGGCGAGAGCTAGGACTGTGTAACCTTAAATCAACAACCAGAGTGCGTTTTGGGGCAACTGGGAACCGTCTCCTGACAACACACTTTATAACTACTTATGACTACTTATGAACCTATCCCTGCACACGAACGGATGTCTCAAAAACCACAGCTCGATGCTGTCAACCACAGTCCTTGCCCAGCACATTCAGGGCCCTTGCCTGCAGAGAACAGATCAACCAGTATGCCAGAACTTACTCCAGCCATTTGAGCCACATAGCAGACAATGCCTGCAATACAAATGTTGATATACAGGTGGAGTACTATGCAAGCTGCACAGTCCCAAAAGAAGATTTGCACCCATTTTCACTCATTTAAAAAGCTTTGCCATACAAGAAAAAATTTCTTATTTCAGAAACGAGTAGACCTCTGCAATTCCTCACGAGTCTTGTTGTTGTGTCTTTCGGCTTTTCCCGGTTAGGGGTCACCACAGCGGAACTCCGGTCCACTAATGATTGGTAGTTGATTTTTACGTACCGAGTTACCAGCCCTGATGCACAACCTTCAACTAAGGTACGCACATTCACCCATGTCTCCACACAGAAGATGCCCTAGCTGAGAATCAAACCGGACAGCATCTTACTGTGAGGTGACAACGCTACTGCAGCAGCAGCAGCACCACCACCGCGGGTCAATTCCTCATGAGTCTATGTGAGATAAAAAGCCTTTGAGTTGGACACTGTTCAAGTGCTTAATGTAGCTTTCCACACAAACTGAATTGTTTTAGAATCCTATGGCAAGTTACAGCTTTTAAGACTCATTCAGAAGGTAAGGATATAGCTATTTTTCAGCACATCGTTTATATTAAATTGCAGCTGCACATGGGCAGGTAATTACAGTGACAAGAAGAGGGTCAAAAAAAAAGAACATTTAACAAAATGCAAAAAATCTGAGGATGCCCAAACCATCCAAAGTTCTTAAAATGAGGGGTGGGGGTGAATGACCAGCCAACTTAGAAGCCTGGGAAAAGTACTGCATGGGCCCTACATTTCCTGCAGCCAGAAGGTTTGGATCAGATGCACTCATTCCCTAGATTCAAAAGACTTTAACAGGACTGCTCCACCAACTAATTTTTATCATTCTTAACATACATGCTGTGCAGCCATTCCCTACACAAAAACTTAAAAAGATATGTCAAAACAGCAGAGTTATTTTACATTTCAGTGTTCATACGGTTACGCTAATTAAATCAACAAGACAAATCATCATCATCATAGAAAAAGAAAAACAGAATGTTACCTTGTGACATCAGGCAGCCACTGTGCAGTAAGACTGGGCCACTCAAGTGCATGGGTCATAACCAAGTCATATAGAAATGGTGTATTTTTCTTCCAAATTTTATACTCTTCATTTATCACACGTTCCTCTACAGCATCATCAAAGGCTGCTGAAGACAAAACACAGGCAATTACAACAGATAATGGAAAGAACAGCTATACTATTAATTCTGAAACTACACAATTCAGCTTAGCTCTACATAAACGGTTTTCATTTAAAGACTGACCACCTTGACAGCCCTTACTACACATAGTTATATGCTTACCAAAGTGAGAAACTTGTAAGGTAGCCCACTCTTTACAACCAGCAAGATTGCAACACAAGGACTAGGACAGTCCAGCATACAAACTCCTCCTCATGTGCTTGAAACTTAAGCACCACACACATTCCTCTTCCAGATATTCTGCTGGGATAGTCAAATCTAAAAGGAACAACTTTCTCTGCAACCAGAAGGATTAGCAAGGAATTGTCTTAAAGGATGAATATCTTCACAAATAAATGGACACTCCAGTTGCAATTAACCATTTACAAGACCCCTATTCAAATCATAAAGATGCCCAATCAGCCTATCGGGACCTGTTCGACTATCAAGATTCAACCCTTTACCCGATCCTGGGTGACTACCAAAGAGAATGGAAGAACTACTCATAGCATAACACAAACGTTCAGAGATTCCTCGATTTTGTTAATGCAAACTCCTTGGAAGAGCTAGTCAATACCCCCACAAGAGGCAATATTGGACTTGGAATTAACCAACATGAATAACCACTGCAGCATCCCAAAAGTATAATTCTCTTAACCAAAGAGAATGGGAAGAACTACTCATAGCATAACACAAACGTCCAGAGATTCCTCGATTTTGTCAATGCAAACTCCTTGGAAGAGCTAGTCAATACCCCCACAAGAGGCAATATTGGACTTGGAATTAACCAACATGAATAACCATTGCAGCATCCCAAAAGTATCATCCTCTTTGATGGGCAGTCGGACAGCATTTCAGGGATGCAAATAGGATTCAGAGGTGGTTCTCTGAAGCCCTGGTCCTGCAGAACACAAACAAGTTTGGGGTCCAAGCTCTGATACCTAGTCTCCTACGAATGCCTGCATCCTTAACATAAGGCAATTCATCGGGCACATTTGTGGAGTCACCAGAATTCAGGATAGGCAAGAAGTGCAAGGGGATCCAACTTAAAAGACTGATTGATTACTGCACCCCTCACCCCACAAGGTTACTGTATATAGGTTTGTCTGCAGAACAGAAAACTGGCCAGTATGCAAATGCCTGTAAGAGGACAGGGACATAGCAAGATAGGGAATACTAGCTCCCATGGGAAAAGGTCTCCATGGTAACAGCAGTACTCTGGGCCAGATCATCAGATGGGATAAGTGCCGGTACACATCATGAAAGTGGGAGACCGAGCAGACTTCCATGCCAGATGAAAACAGGGAAACACGTAGATGCCCTTGGATACTAGCTCAGGGTGGACTAGGAGAACAATCTGTATTGCTATAGATCACACCATGTAATTTGATCCAACAACCTGTACTGCACCCGATATACTAATATATATATATATATATATATATATATATATATATATACATATACATACATACACACATTATATATATATATATATATATATATATATATATATATATATCTATATATATATACATACACACACACATACACACACACACACACACTCTACATTATATAGACATATCTATATAGAATGTGTATATATCTATATAGAATGTGTATATATATATATATATATATATATATATATATATATACACACATACACACACATACACACAGAGCTCTACATTATATATACATATATATCTATATATAGATTGTGTGTATATATCTATATAGAATGAATATATATTGAATATATATATATATATATATATATATATATATACACACACATACACACACACACATACACACACACATATATATATATATATACATACATATATACACACACACACACTATATATATATATATATATATATATATATATATATATATATATATATATATATATATATATATATATATATATAGCTAGCAATCACAACAAAGCAACTGGGCAGTCCCAGTGAATATAAAAGCATAAAACCTTTTATTACTCCACATAAACACGGCACGCGCTTTTGCTAATAAGCTTCTTCAGACCTTATAACACAACATTAAAAAGAAATCCTTTTATAAGAATTCAAATCCTAATGGCCCAATCACAAGATAGAGCGCAAGACTAATGGAAATGAGCTCTTAAAGTAACATTCACATTAATCCAACAAATGTACATGTAAGAATATATGTAAAAATACATAAAATATACATTTGCATATATGAATGTATAAAAATAGTCATATATAACATCTTACATTAAAAACATATACAAACATAAATAATGCACCTACATAATATAAATAAATAATAATTCATCTCTGAATTCTCAGTTTCTTTAACAGGGGTTTTATAGAAGCTCTCTCATACAATCCACTACCACAGTCAGCTCTCAGGATAATAATCCAATTGGTCTCTCTAAACTCAGTGTGGTTTCCAATATCTCCTTCCCAAATGCTAGGTGTTATGACCTCAAGGACCCTAAAGAAAAAAACAATGGCTATCATCATGTCGAATGACATGTTTAGCCAGTGCATTATTCTCAAATAGTCTCCTAATATTATATAAATGTTCTCTAATCCTGTCCTTAAATGGTCTATTCGTTTTACCAACATAAAAACAATGACATATTTGGCATTCCGCCAAATATATAATATTAGAGGTTTTACATGTAGCATCAGCATGGAAGGAGTATTATCTATATAAATCTGGATGGCAAAACTTATCCGCTGTATTAATATATGGGCAAAAGTTACACCCTCCACAAGGACGAGTGACACCTCCACTACAACAGACACTATTATTACTATGATAGCAAAGAAGCCTCTAAGTTCTTTCTATTTTTATACAAGAACTTAGGTCGTTCACAGACTCTCTCTTTAATATCATCATCATCATCTACTTGTAGAATAGACCAGTTCCTACTAAAAATTTCTACCAATTTCTTATTATCAGAGGTGTAAAACAGGGGAACTTTAAGTAATCCACTTTTTCCACATTTATGGTAAATATTCTCAACACTTGAAGGACCAAAATATGGTGCAGCAATACCTTGACGTAAAGAGCTGACATCATGCAAGGACTCAGAAATCTCATTCTCGAGATACCCTCTAGATAGCAGTCTATTTTCTAGACTATTAAGTTCATCTAAAACAGTCCTCTAAGGGGTTCAGCCTGAATGCCCTAACACCTTGGCCTCGAATCAAGTTTCGAAAAATATATCCAGGGTAAAATACTGGTCCTAAATAAAAGAGAATTCCTATAGCATGATTTGCGAAAAGTACGCCTGTATTAATAAGGCCTTAACATAATTTCTCAATATAGAGATAAACATATTCAATACGTGTAAACGACCAATTCAAAGTAAAATCCAGGCAAGTAGTAAGCATATTAATCATTTGATGGAATGAAAACAACTCTTCACGGTACCTCTCCACAAAAGGAAAAGGTAAAAATCGACAAAGCGCCGATAAAACAGGACATGTGCCTTAAATTCCTCTGTGCCAAAGAGTGCAGTGTTCTCCCAATGTGCCAGGAACATGTTGGCATAACTGTTCGCACATGAGGTTCCCATGGCACTGAGAAAACATGTCACCATTAAAAGTAAAGATGTTATTCAATAAAATCAGTTCCAGAAAATATGCAACAATCTATTTGAACCAGGGAAAGATCACCATGTTCTAAAAGGTATTTATGCACAAACTGAACACAAAGATCATTAGGAATGACTGTGAAAAAAGATTGTACATCCAGGGTAACAAAAAATTACCCCATCCAAGTCATGGACATCCTTAACACGGTCATAAAAGTCCATGAGGAACTGTTTGGAGTCTCTGGAGGACAAACTTATTAGAATTAATAACTGGTTTAAGATGTTTCTCAACATAAACAGAGAGGGGTTCGGTCACCCAACCACCACCTGCCACTATGGGTCTCATTGGTGGATCAGATGGATTTTTATGCACTTTGAGTAACCCCTGTATTATGGGTATAAGCGGATTCAGGACAACTAGATAGTCGTAAAGGTCCATAGTATAAGGCCTCCTCTAAAGACATGTCAAGGAATATGAAGTTATGTACTCACCATAACTTTCCATCTGACTAGGTAGACTTAATTTGTCTGCACCTTTGGGAATCGGATCAGACCTCGGATCCGAGCCGGCAATCTTTCATAGCTTAGATCCGAGCTCCTAGCTCCTCCCCTTCACCCATAATCCCCTGCCAACCCTGACTGACCTCAGATCAAGTTTCCCCATAACCAATAAGGCTGAAAAAAGGAAACTAACTACCTTCCTTAAAGGGCAGAGTAAAACTTCTGGCCAAATAACATCCGAAGGTCAGGGGGAAGGAGGGTGGGACGGTTGCAGACAAATGAAGTCTACCTACTCAGATGGAACGTTACGGTGAGTACATAACTTCTTAATCTGAAGTAGTTAACTTCATTTGTCAGCACCTTTGGGACAGAGTCCCCAGCTACCTGTACTTTGGGCAGCCTTCATGGAAGGATGTTCCGGAGCAATGCAGAGCCAAAGGATGCTCTCCCTCTAGAGATAATATCCAATTTATAATGGTTGATGAAGGCATGAGGTGAAGCCCAAGTGGCTGCTGAGCAAATATCATCCAGGGGTACTCTAGACCGCAAGGCAGCAGAAGTAGACATGGACCGTGTAGAGTGGGCACGGACTCCTTGAGGTGCGGGCCTGCCAGAACTTTCATAAGCCAAAAGGATGCATTGTGAAATCCACCTCGACAAGGCGACCTTTGACACAGATTTACCTAAATTAAATTTGGCAAAGGAGACGAACAACTGGTCAGATTGTCTATGACCAGCCGTTCTATGAATGTAAAAACGCAGCTGTCTATGCACATCTAGAGAATGTAGTTTGTATTCTCCTTTGTTCCGGTATTCAGGAAAGAAAACTGGCAGATTAATGGATTGGTTAATATTTGCCTCAGAAGCAATCTTAGGAAGGAACGAGGGATTGGTCCCGAGGTAAACCCTATCCTTGTGGAAGGTCAAGTAAGGAGGTTTTACACACAGGGCTTGAAGTTCAGAAAACCCTCCTAGCTGAAGGTTCTGACGCTCCGCCCAAATAGCGAAACTTTTCCATTTACTCCTATAGACTTTCCTAGTAGAGGGCTTGTGTGCTGCTACTAGGATAGCTTTAACTGGGGAGGAGATACCGGGAGTCCTAGCTACGAGTGGAACTGGAGCAACGAAGCCGTAAGCTTGAGATTGTCCAGGTTCGGGACTGGGAGGCCTAGGGGGTGGGAAATCAGATCCGGGAAGGGATCTAGAATCCAAGGTGGATTCACCAGATGAGACCAGAGGTAAGGGAACAAAGCTGGACGAGGCCAGAATGGGGCAATGAGGATCATTTTGCTCCCCAACCGACTGGCTTTCTGTAGAAGCTTCAGCATCAGAGGTAGAGGAGGGAAAGCATAGAGTAGACCGGGAGGCCAAGCATGCACCAGAGCATCTCTCGGGAATTCCCCGGCAGGGAGAATTAGAGCGAAGTAGCCATTGCATTTCGTGTTTGAAGGAGAGGCGAAGAGATCGCAACAGGGTTGTCCCCATATGGCAAATATCCACTTCGCTACCTGGGGATTGAGAGACCACTCGTAGGGAGACAGTATGGTCCGACCGAGTTTGTCCGCCAGAATGTTGGACCATCCCGGAATGTGCCTTGCAATAAGAAAGCGGTTGGTGGAGATCGCCCATTCCCACACTCTCATAGCTTCTCGACAGAGTGGGTAGGACCTGGTTCCCCCCTGTTTGTTGATGTACCAGACCACCGACATGTTGTCCGACTGAACTGCAACTGTTCCTGTAGGAAGAAGGCTCTGAAGTGCTTGCAACGACAACAGCACTGCCCTCCTCTCTAGAACATTTATATGCAATGAGGTCTCTGTATCGTTCCACGTGCCTTGGACTGTCCTACCCGCATAATTCCCCACCCACCCAAGGCGAGAGGCGTCCGTGGTCACCGTGGCGAGTAGAGGGGCCATGGAGAAAGGGCTTCCCGCTTGGAGGTCCGGTGATTGTAACCACCATGCAAGAGCCCTTTTGTAAGCCTTGCTGAGGGGAATGGGGTGACAGAGGGTATCGACGGAAGGACCACTGAACTTGGAGAGTCCACTGCAAAACCCTCATGTGCAGGCGGGCCATGGGGAGCAGGGTAATTGCAGCCGCCATGGAGCCCAGCGCCCTCAGGACCAATCCCGCCAGGGGAGCAGACTATAGTAAAATGGCCCACACATGAAGCCTCAGGGTGTGAAGTCGTTCGGTGGTCAAGAAGGCTAGTAAGTTGTTGGTGTCTAATCTGGCCCCGATAAAGTCTATCACCTAAGTCGGGTTGAGAAAGGATTTGTCCGTGTTGACGGTGATCCCCAGCCGGGGAGCAAGGTGGAGAAAGTAATTCCTGGCTGAGCAGAGTAGATGCCTTGTTGGGGCGGTCAGGAGCCAGTCGTCTAGGTATGGAAACACCTGCATTCCCTGAAGCCTCAGGTGGGCTGCTATCACTGCTAATACCTTGGTGAACACCCTGGGGGCTGAGGAGAGACCAAAGGGAAGGACCCTGAACGGATAATGACGGGCTCCTAGCCGGAAGCTGAGAAACCTCCTGGATCGTTTGTCCATCAATATGTGGTAATACACATCCTTGAGGTCTATCGAGCACATCCAGTCGCTCTCCCGCAACAGGGGGAGAATGGATTGAAGGGTGACCATCCGGAAAGTACAGTTTTGTACCTACCATAAATGTAGATGTCCGAGAGGTATGCATCTGCAGTCCTAACAAATGGGTTGTCCTGCCTCAGGCAGCCCTTTGGTCAGCCGGATTCCAAAGTCTGGGTCTGGCCTCGGCTGATGTCGCACTTCACCTGACGTCATAGCTGCTGTCAACTGGGTATAAAGGCATCAGCCGACGCCATTTTCCTCAGTGTTTCTTGCCCCAGATGCCAGGTGCCCTCTAGGAAGGCTAAATTTGGATAAATGCAAATGATTCCAAACAGTAGAGAGCAAATAAAAATAAACAGGTATATACATATATACAAACAAATGCACCATAATAGATTCCCCCAGCTAGCTACAAGATGGGCAAATACCCTAGGAGTACCACAGAGGGGAAGGAGGGTGGGTAATCCTGACTGCAGATGTATACCTCTCGGACATCTACATTTATGGTAGGTACAAAACTGTACTATGTCCTTCAAGGATGCATCTGCAGTCCTAACAAATGGGTAGAATACCATAGCCAAACTGGGGGAGGAGGTACTAAGAAGATTATGGTGTAGTTAAGATCCCTTGCAAAACAGCAGTGGCAAAACCTGCTCGGGATCTGGAATACAAAGGTAGATTATAATGCTTGGCAAATGTATGCACGGAGCTCCAAGTAGCAGCCTCTAAAATGTCTTTGGTAGCCACTCCTCGTAAAAAAGCTGTAGTAGTGGCTGTAGCCCTTGTGGAGTGAGGTCTGATGTTTTCTGGAGTTGTCTTTCCATGAAAAGAGTAACAAAATCTAATGCAATTTCCTATCCATTTTGAGATTTGCTTTTCCTTCCATTCCTGTTGCATATGCTACCAGAAGCTGGTCAGTTTTTCTATTGTTCTTGGTTCTGTCCAGGTAGTAGCGCAATTGCCTGTGCACATCCAAGGTATGCAGTAGTCTTTCCCCCCCTGTTCTGTGGGTTGGGGAAGAATGTTGGTAGGTGGATTGCTTGGTTTAATGATACCCTGGAGACCACCTTTGGCATAAAAGTAGGATTGGTTCTCATGGACACTCTATCCTGATGGAAGATAAGGAAGGGCTGTACTGCCATTAATGCCTGTAATTCAGAAACCCTTCTTGCTGAAGTGATTGCAAGCAGGAAAGCAGTTTTCCAAGACAAGAACTGTAATTCTGCTGTTGCTGCTGGTTCAAAAGGGGGAAGTGTTAAACTTTTCTAACACAAAGTTCAGGTCCCATGTAGGCAAAGGTGGCTTCCTTGGTGGCTTTACATTTTTAATTCCTCTCAGAAACTGCCTGAGTAGAGGATGAGAGAAGACTGGAGGATCCATGTTGTATTCTGCTGAAATTGCTGATGCATGAATCTTAATGGAGGAGTAAGACAGGCCATTGTGGAAAAGTTCTGCTAAATATTCCAGGATGTTAGCTATGTTTGCCAATGATACATTTTCTCCTTTTGCTGCACTCCAAATGAGGTATCTTTTCCATTTTGCTGAATAAGTTTTCCTTGTTGAGGGTCTGCGAGCTTCCAGGATAATGTCTTTAACCCTTTGAGATAAATCTGGGTTATTTTGTTTTATGTAATGTTCCAAGCAGCTAGCTGCAGTGTTTTCAAGTTTGGATGCAGGATTTTGAAGTTGTTCTGTGTTAGCAGTAAAGGAACTAGGGGTAGAGGCCATGTGTGTTCGAGACATACTCCTCAGAAGCGGGTACCAATGCTGCCTCGGCCAGTCTGGAGCTATCAGGATGATCCTTGGGTGATCTTCTTTGATCTTCAGTAGCACTTTGTGCATCAAAGGAAGAGGTGGGAATGCATATGCTGTCAGGTTTTCCCAACTGAAGGATAGGGAGTCCACCTTCCAAGCAAGTGGGTGGTATGTCCTTGTGCAGAATTTTTTCAATTGGTGGTTGTGTGGGGATGCGAACAGGTCTATTTCTGGTAGTCCCCATTTCTTTGTAATGGATTTGAAGATGTCTGGATGCAGCATCCATTCGTGGGCATCCGTGGTAGTTCTGCTTAAGATGTCTGCTAGTATATTTTCTTTTCCTGGCACAAATATGGCCTGGAGCTGAATGTTGAGGTTCAGGGCCACATTCCAGAGGTCCATTGCCATCCGGCATAGAGGATATGAATGTGTGCCTCCCTGTTTGTTGATATACCACATAACTGTGGTGTTGTCCGTCCTTATCAGCAAATGACCCTGTTGAAGAAACGGTCTGAATGTCTGAATTGCCTGCTTTACTGCCAGCATCTCTTTTTGATGTGTAGGTTCAGCTGGTCTTGTGTCCATAAGCCTTGTATGCACTTGTCCATGTGTGCCCCCCGAGGTCTGAGGCGTCCGTGGTGATAGTCTGGCTTGGGTGAGGGCTGTGGAACGGCAGTCCTTTGTTCGATTGACAGGCCTGAGCCCACCACTGGAATTCTTGCTTCAGGCATGGAATTATTGGAATTTGGGCTGCTAGGCTGTGCTTGTGCTGAGACCATAAATTCCTTAGGTACCATTGCAACTTCCTCATATGTAGTCTGGCATGTGGAATCAATATTATGCAAGATGCCATGTAACCCAGGGCTTGCAGGACTTTCCTTGCTGTAAGCTGGTTCTGCGTTGTTAATGCCATGAAATAGAGTGGTAGTTGCTTTTGCTTTTCTGCTGTGAGGAATGCCATTTGGTTTGATGTGTCCAGTTCTGCACCCAAGAAAGTTATCCTTTGGGAAGGTATCAGCCTTGACTTTTTTATGTTGACTGTGTATCCCAGGGCTTGCAATAGGTGGATAACCTTTCTCAAATCTTTTGTTAATTTGTTTTTGTTGTCCGCTTGTAACAGGCAGTCGTCCAGGTATGGATAAATTTGAATTCCCTGAAGCCTGCAATGAGCAATTACTGATGCCAGGCATTTCGTGAATACTCTGGGCGCAGTAGATAAGCCAAAAGGCAATGCTGAGAATTGATAATGCTCTGATCCTGCAAGAAATCTGAGGTATCTTCTGCAATTTGGTCGTATGGGGACGTGCAGGTATGCCTCCTTGAGATCTAGAGTTACCAGCCAAGACTCCTTGCCCAGCATGGGAAGAAGTTGCTGTAGGGTCAGCATCTTGAATTTTGGAACAATGAGATATGTGTTCAGAGCGGACAGGTCGAGAATAGGTCTCCATTGGTTTTCCTTTCTTGGTACCAGGAAAAGTCTGGAATAAAATCCTTGTCCTTGTTCCATAGACGGTACCTTTTCTATAGCTCTCATCCTTAGTAAGTGGTCTATTTGTTCTAGAGCGTTTGTCTTTTGGTTTGGCATTCCTCTCTTCCTTGGTAGAGTATGGAAGTGAAACCTGTAACCTTTGTCTATTGTCTGTAAAATCCATTTGTCTCCTGTAATGTAATGCCAGTTTACTGAAAATAAGGCTAGCTTTCCGCCTAAGGGTGCTTCTAGTTGTTCCCTGGTAGGCAGTATCAGAGCCAAGTCACTGTGATTGTCCTGTGGAAGTGGTAGTGGCTGGATCTGTGGCAGTACTTCTCTGGTTGTTAGGCTGCCACTGACGTCCCCTGTAGGCACCTCTGGATTGACCTCTGCCACTTGGGCGCCTATTTCTACCTCTCTGTGCTCTGGTGGTGTCTGGAAAGGACCAATTCTTAGAAGGCCAATTCCTACTAAACCTCGGAGGCTGGACCTGCAAGAAATCCTTGACTGTTTGGACAGATTTTGCTTTTTCTTCCACCTTCTTTAACACTTGCTGTGCAGGGGAGCCAAACAAACTGTGTTTTTCCATGGGAGCATCTAAGAGCTTTGACTTTACGTGGTCTGGTAAGGATTGCTCTTATAACCATGCATGCCTTCTGATCACTGTACCAGTCATAGCTGATGTAAAGGAAGCCTCCAGTGCATCATAGCCGCATTTTAAGGAATGATTACGGACCTGCGTTATGTACCAAATCCTGAAGGGACTTACGGTCTAAAGGTTCAGGAGAGGACAGTTTTTTAGTTAGCTGATCTAACAAAAATTCCTGATACTGAATCATGTGGAATTGACAGTTTAAGGCCCTAGCCGAAAGAGTGGCAGAAGTATAAACTTTTTTACCCCATCTCTCTAATGCCCTAGATTCTCTTTCAGAGGGGAGGGGGTTTTTGGCAGAGGCAGCTGCTACAGCTTTGGGGCCCTGTGAAATAAGTTTCAGGATCTGCAATAGGAGCCTTATACAAGTGATAATGTGTGTCCGGAACCCTGTAGTATCTGTCGGGCTTAGCAGGGGCCGGGGGAAGAGAGTCAGAGGGCAGTGCAAGCATCATTAAATGCATCATCCACAACTGTAAGTACTGGAGGAATGGCTAAAGGCCTATGCTGTGGCAAATGTAAAAAGGTCCTAAGCCTTTTCCTAGAATCTGAAAAATCCTGGCCCTGGCATTGAAGTTGTTCTCTCATAGCATGCAAGGTTTCCCCAAAAGAAAATTCCTCAGGAGGAGAGGCAGAAGGAATGGAGTCTTCTGCGTCAGAGTCCTCATATGGAGAATAAGGGCCTTCTGGAGGATTTGAGTTTTCTGAATCAGAGGAATAATCTGTAGAAACTGGCTCAGGGGGCTCTGCTCTAGGCCTCTTCTCTGGAGGAGTACGAGAGGCCCTGTCAGGGTGAGGTTGGGATCCCCTGATCAAAGAAATAAGATCCTCTGCCAGGCTAAGCATTTGAGTACTAGAGCTAGGCCTGTGTGAGGGGGTTTTAGCAGGCACGGCCTTAGAAGATTTAGCTGCTTTAGCCCTAGAAAAAGCCTTAATTGACATGGATGCAGGGGGCCTAGCAGCTCCACGTGCAGGAGTAGATATGTCTAAGGGAATAGTATCCGATAAATCCTGAGAACCTACAAGAGCAGGTGGAAATTCAGTAGCAGATTCAGCCATGCTGGATGAGGCCTCGGTTGTAGGAGGCATGCTTTCGGCCGAAGGAAGAACAGAGGACTCGGTCTCAGCCGAAACAGAGACACTCGCGGTTGGCTTAACCGTGGTTTCGGCCGAAACCGCGGACCGCGAGTGTCGGTCCTTTTCCTTACGCTTTTTAGCCAATTGTGAAGTCGGAGTCTCCGACGGCATGTTGTAAGCAAAAGCGGAGCCGAAAAACTCCTCTGCAAACTCCGACCGACGTCTAAGTGTCCGTCGGTTGAAGGAAGCACAGGCTAGACAAGCTGCTACGTCGTGGTCTGGGCCTAAGCAAGGAAGGCAGTAAGAGTGGAAATCCTTATGAGGTATTTGTTTCCCACAAGTTAAACAGTTATTCACTTTTTCTGACATCGGCTGAGGCAAGAAAGAGTCCCCAACGGGGTACTTAGCTTTTTAGAAGTCTTCGGTAGTAGTAATCTCTAGTTCTGGCCGACCGGCACTTGCGAACAGCTTCTGCTTCGGGCGCCACGCGGCAAGAAAGACTGAGGAAAATGGCATCCCAATTGACAGCAGCTATGACGTCGGTGCGACATCAGCCGAGGCCAGACCCAGACTTTGGAATCCGGCCGACCGAAGGGCTGCCTGAGGCAGGACAACCCATTTGTTAGGACTGCAGATGCATCCTTGAAGGACATCTTTTCTTTGGTTACTGACAGGTTCAGAAGGGAGAGAAAGGATTAGCCTTCGGTCCCCCGTCTTTTATGGCACCAAAAAGAACCTGGAGTAGTAACCCGACCCGAACTGGTCTGGGGGGACGTGTTGGATGGCTCTTTTTCCTAAGAGCTGCTGAATTTCCGCAGCTGCAGCCTTCCCTCTGATCGGGTGGGACGTCGAGGAGGCGTTTGGGTTGGTGAGGGATGTGAGAAAAGGGAATTTGGTATCCTCTGGATATGATGCTAAGCACCCAGCGGTCTGTTGTGATGGACTCCCAAGCTGCCAGGTGCCTCAAAAAATGTCCCCCGACTGCCTCCAGAGAGGAGCAGTCGGGCAACCCCTCAGGGTCACTGGGTGGGCCGGTCAGAGAAAGCTTCTCTGGACCCACCATTCCTCGGGCCCCCTCTGCCTCTAGGGGGGGCGTCTACCCTGTCCTCCTCTGCCACAGAAGGACTGAGGATCCGGAGCAGACTGGGATTGTTGCGACTTCCGGAATCACATCTTCTTTCCCTTTTGGTTCTTTGAGAAGGACCTCTGGGGAGCAGAGAAGCGGACTCCAACGGCAGACGTCTTCCCGTCCTTTTCGCTCTGGACCAAAGTCTCGTGAACGGTCTTGCCAAACAGGGCAGAACCATTTAAAGGGGCATTCGCAAATGACGCCTTGAAGGGTTCCGCGAAATCGCAAAGCCGGTGCCAGGCCTGACCCGGCATGACGAGGCCTGTTCCGCTGGCTCTAGCAGCTCCCTCTGTGGCGTGGAACAGCCGCATACAGGTGTTAGATATGGACCTGAGAGTGGCCATTCGAGTGGAGTACAAACGTTTGTCCTCCACCGACATGGACTCCGGGGGCAACGCAGCGTACTCTTTGATAAGGTCCTGCTGCAGTCGAATAACATGTGCCATGTAGTTCAGAGACCTCACCGAGAAGGTCGCTGAACTAAAAGCCCGCTTCCCTAAACGGTCCATCAAACAGGACTCCATGCTCGGTGGATGGACCGAGGGACTCTCCTGAGCTAATTCCCTCTTGGTGGCTGCCACCAACATGGCATCTACAGGGGGACCCTTGCTCCAATGGGACCTCTCGGAGGGCGGACTAAGTATCTTGTCTGGGTGTTTGGGTACTGGCTCCACAGTGTCCGGCTCCTTCCACACCCTAGTGGTAATAAGGTCCACTAAGGGGTCGGGTGGAGGGGACACCCAAGAGGTAGATGGGCCTGCTTCGAATGCCTCCAGGAACACGGATCCGTCCGAGGAAGCCTTGGGGGCAGACCACCCCCCTCTTATCCTGAGCATTTCCATGATGTCTCCGAAGGAGACATCCTAGGGGAGCCTTCCCCTTCATCCAAATCCGTGTCATCAGTCAAGGACTCGGGGGAGTCCACGTGCCTCCTCTTGCACTTTCGCTTGTGAGGGACGTCCTCGGGGGGGGGCTGTCCGAGGACGTCTCACCAGCCACGTCCTGTTCCAAGGGAACGACCTGGGACATCGAAGCAGGCTATCCCTGGGGCCGGGTGATGGAAGCCGGACCCAACAGAGAGGGAGTGTGGGGCGGAGCCAAAGCAAGGACCTGGAAGCACTCGACAGTGCCCTCTCCACCACATCGAAAGCCAAGGGAGAGTCGCTCTCTCTGGGATTCGAGAGCAAACCCTCGCTCGGATCTGATGGATGGATCGGGGTCGGCGCCGAAGCCATCGGATCCGACGGACCAGTGTGCTCTGACCTAGACGGAGCCGAAGACACACCGATTCCCTCAGATCCGACGCTCAGCCCACGGCTCCAACAGCCCGGATCCGACAAAAACAGACCCGACAGGCTTGAGGGAAGAGTCGGCGCCAAAGTACCCGATACTGTCTGTGCCGACCCACCCCTGGCTCCAAGGCTGCTCGGCTCCGTATCCGGGAAGCGGGTTGGAGAAGGAGTTATCGGAGCAAAGAAGGGTGTCGAGCTCCCCCCCCCAGAGGGGGGGGTAGGAGCCCTCCCATCTGCAGTTGGGCCTGGAGAAACCTTCACATCATCCGCTCCAAATCTACGTCTGAAAGGTTGCGAGTTGATCTCACAGGCCACAGAGGCTGGTCGGGAGTGCCGCCTCGACGGAGATCGGGTCTCCTCCTCCTCGGGGTCCGGTGAGAAGCACGGAGACCGGAGCCGAGAAGGAGGAGACCTAGAAGCCCTGGAGGGAGAAGACCGCTTAGCCGGGGGGGGGCCGAAGCGGAGGCCTCGGTCTGCCGCTTGTGGTGCTTCTCCCTCATTTTTTCTTTCCTGGCCTCCCTCTCCTCCGGCGCTGCAACGGGAGTTTGAGTCCCGACCGGAGGGAGAGACAGGAGTGGCCGATAAAGCCGGGGAGGAGGCCACAGAAGCACCGGAGGCCGAAGCCGGGGGCAAAAGTCCCGCTAGGATTAACTTCAACCTCCGGTCCTTCAGTGCCCTGGGGTTGAACGCCGTGCAGATAGAACACCCAGAGGAAAGGTGTTGAACCCCAAGGCACCGCACACACACCAAGTGTGGCCATCCGCTGGGAAGAGCTTATGGCCAAACTCGGTGCACTTAGAAAAGATGGGTTTAGGGGCCTCAAGACATCCTAAAGAAAACCCACTCGTTAGGCCCCAAATGCACAACACACAGAAACTAACGACCAGCGAAGGGGAGGGAGGGAAAGTTTAACTAAAAGGGTTTAAACTATGAAGTTTTACACAAAAAAGGAACCTGAACACTCAACGCTCACACACACTTAAGGGGGATAAGAGAAAATGAGAAATTTCTCTTACAATACCCTGCGATACCAGGAGCTCAAGAACCTAGCTGCTGACAAGAAGCGCGGCAAACTAGATCTGAGGTCAGTCAGGGATGGCAGGGGAGGAGCTAGGAGCTCGGATCTAAGCTATGAATGATTGCCGGCTCGGATCCGATTTCCAAAGGTGCTGACAAATGAGGTTAACTACTTCAGATTTTAAAACTAAATCCACAATCAAAATGTACATCCTGGACCGAAATTTTCTTATAAAATTTTTCACTTAACATACTATCCATGGATCTAATGTAATGTACAGTATCCATAATGGTAATCAGCCCACCTTTATCAGCAGCCTTTATCATAATTGTTTTATTATCCTGCAATTCCCTTAACGCTTTACTATCTTTAAAACTAAGGTTACACCTAGTTCTCACTTTATCATTGGATCAATATTATCAAAGTATTTAAAAAGCTCATCCTCAGTGAGCTTTATGTATGCATCAACTAAAGGGTGACTTATAGGAACAAAATTGCTCAACTTCTTCAAAGAACATGTTGGTACTCGAGCTACCTCTCCTGTTTATTTGATCACCATGAAGCATACGGGGCATTATATTTCTACAAAACACTAAGGTCCAATACTGTATCAGACAGCTTACTTCTACATGTGGGAATAAAATTTAGTCCATTGGACAAAACTCTCCTCTCATCCAAAGAAAGTACATACGAAGAAATATTAAAAATTAATGACTGTTCATTTTCCCCCACATTTTTTGAGGGTGTGATTCAGAGTATATTCCCCTGAATATTTGCGCTTCTGGTGCCCCTGACTCATGGACTTGGTCCATCTCCCTCCTTGATCTGATCTGACAGGTAGGGGAAAAGAAATACCTTCACTAACTTAACTGTCATTATTTGGAGGGAGGTCACCATTTAAATGGTGAATATATGACCTAGGACGTACTACTGGTTCAATAACATCAGTAACAAATGGTGTCTTAACAATAACTATGGGATACAAACTCCCACTGTTATTTACTTGCGTACCCTGAATTTCACCAACAGGTATAGTATGTGCTTCATTAAACCTCGCAGACAGCACTAGTAGCTTCGCTATTAGATGCCAATATTGCATATTCAACATTATTAACAATTCCCAAGCCATTATTAGCTGTTCCACAATCATTGCGACAATCCACACTGTTCATGGATCTTGTAACAGTATTATCACTAGTAATATTTAAAGGCAAAGCATTGTCAATGCTTTCAGAACAAATATTAACAGGAAGTCTACCACGTATAGTAGGAGCATTCTGATTATTAAAAACAAACATTGACATTCGTAACGGAGTCAGTTATTGCTATCATACAATGACATTAAGAAAAAATAAATAAATACTTGCTTTTCTTAAATAATGTCTTTGTATAACGGCGCACAAGTGTTCTTCCGCCAGTGGTGGTATACTGCTTCCTTGTGTTTATGTACTGCACATGCGTATGGGACTTGCATTCTCATGCATACCCAGTACATCAATGCTTTGAAACAGAAGCAACGGAGAAAAGAAAAAAAAAAGTCCCCACTGCTCAGTTTTTTTTTTTTTTTAATTAAAAAAAAAGTTTTGGACACTTTATACCAAACAGGAAAAAGTTCAGGCAACTGGACCTTTTTCCGTTGGTATATTGTGGGATTTACAACGGGCATGCTGGCCAATCAGCGTGCACATTTTGGAATATTAATGGGGGGTGGTCATTGTATAATACTTAATAAAACTGCTAGGTATGTTATCTGGGCATATGGCAGAAATCTTATTCTTGCACAGCACTTTTAGTACATGTTCTTTAAAACGACGGAGGATTTAAAAAGCTATGAAAATCACAGGGCTTTGGACAGCTGTCTCAGGGTGAAATTTTACCGTCAATATTAAAAGTCGGCATGTACACTAAGTTTGAGTAGGTTTTGTAATTTTGTTCTAACAACCAACTGAAAAAGGGTTTACAACTGTCCCTGGCTTCAGGTGCCAACAGGATGAGTTCATGGGCTGCCTTATTAGATCCAACAGTATCTTTAAAATCCTCTGTCAAATTCCTAATATTTTCATAGACTTGGGTGGCCTTAAGAGCTGCTACATACTTTTGAAGTTTTTCCTTTTATTGTACATCTTACGTTGTTAGACCACCATGATGGCTTGCTTTTAAACTGCAAACAATATCAGGATGGGACTGTAAGTTTATGTGGGGATAAACTCCTTTGCAAATATACCTACTGAGGCAGGGTCTGAACTGATGTTCTAAATGAATTTTGATATTTCCAAGTGCAGAAATCTCTTTGAATTATACAATGAAGTGTTTGATAAATTAGTTTCAGGGGTTTTAGATACGTTGAAGAAAAGGTTAGAACTCATGTCCCAACTTAATTGGAGAGAAAATTACATGGGGGGGTTGTGCATGAGGACACTACACACTGGGTGAAGAATATTTTGTCCTCTACCTTGGCTAACAATCTGGTCCACTGAATGATTTATTCATTAGGTCTAAAAACTTTCAAGCATACCCTAACTTGGTGTAGGAAATCAAGACAATAGATGGACAGTTAAAATCTCCAATAACTGGTAGTTCATCCGAAAATTAAACATGGACACTAAACCCTGATATGGACAGAGTGCTTTCCAGCCATCTAAAATCAGGTTTCACTGACTAAACTAACAGATGCTTTCCAAAAAGCAGGAGTGCCATGGTCAAACAGCTTAAAGTCCAAACTTCTGACTTAAAACAAAATAGATGCAAGTAAACCAGATATAGTAGTCCATGAAAAGATTACAAAAGTAGCATCGATGACTGAAATTGCTACACCCATTGACTACAGATGTCTTGCGTACAGAGACAAGTCATAAAATACCAGGATATGCAGGCAGAAAACAAGGGCAATGTGGAAGAATACCCAAACAGTTCCAATAGCAGTAAGAGCAAGGAGACTTATAAAAACAAATCGTACTTAGATATGTTACGGATACATGTAAAAAATCTCTGTGGTATACACTAAGTCT
>NC_056727.1:981270993-981363493 GCF_019279795.1 Protopterus annectens | reverse complement strand
AGATCGGCCCTTCACAAACCCAAACTGGGTGGGGTCCAGTGTTTGAAGGTGGCCAATGTCTTTGTTTATAAGTTCCATGATAATGCGTTCCATGCCCTTGCAGATCAGGCTTGTCAGACTGATGGGACGGTAGTTCCCGGGATCCAAGGCAGATCCCCCCTTGGGGAGTGGGATAACTGTAGCTGTGCGCCACTCAGTGGGCACGAAGCCTGAGGTGAGGCTATGAATAAATGACACTTGGGTGAGGTGCCAGTTCATTTTGTAGTTCATGTAGTACACAGCCTGGGATGTCATCTGGTCCCATGGATGCTGTATTCTTAGCTTTGGAGAGTACGGTTTCTACCTGTGTGGCTGTGATTACCGGAATTTGGCAATCTTTTTGGTATTGAGATGGGCCCTTTAGGGGGTGAGAGGGGGTTGAAGTTGGCACTAAAATCAATCTGCCAGGATATTGGCAATATCCTTGGGATCAGTATATTTAATGCCATTCTGTTGTAGCTCACAGCAGATCTGAGCATTGCCATTTAGATTCTTGACATAACTATAGAATGACTTGTGGAGGTCTTTGGAATCTTTGGCAATTTTATTTTCGTAACCAGCTTTTGAGGATTTTATGAGGGATCTCAGCTTCTTACCGAGGCTGGTGAGGGAGTTTTTTGCATCCTGGGATTTTCCTCTTTTCTGCAACAGTTTCTTCCGTCTGTTGTGTAGTTTGTTTATAGCAGGGGATCACCAGATTGGCTTCCTTTTTTTGGAGAAAAGCATTTTGGTTCGATTTGGGATGGCACGATTCATGCACGAGTGGATGTGCTCATACAGTGCTTTAGTGTAGGATTCTGCAGTCGAACTTTCAGATCCCGTCTGCATGGGTGTCCTGAAGTTGGTCACGTCTGAAGTTGGCTTTGGAAAATTTTAAGGAGGTTTCCTTACTGGGGGGTGGGATGTGGATGTCAAGGGTGATTTGCTTATGGTCAGACATGACCAATGAGGGGGTGACCACTGGTGTGGAGCATCTCCCATGTGGGTAATGACCAGGTCTAGGATATTGGAGCCCCTGGTGGGACAATGGATTAGCTGATCCAAGGCGTTGGAATTTATGAATTCTAATAACCGTTGGGAAAAGGAGTTGGTACCCGAGTAGTTTTCCCAGTTAATGGCAGGGTAGTTGGAATCACCTAGTAATAGGGTGTTTGGTTGTATCTTAATATTTTCCAGTATGTTTAGAAAGGTGTAGTGAGAATCTTGGGGCATGGTGGGGGACCTGTAGCAAGCTACAATTTGGACTGCAGTCATACCTAGTGTTAGTTGCACTTGGAGAATTTCAGATGCATTGTGTTGGGCAACTAGCCTGGAGGTGTGAATATGGACACTCCTTCACCTTTAGTGTTTCGGTCTTAGTTTTGTGGCCGAAAAGTGTGGTAAGAGTTGTAACCTGGTATTGCAGGGGTGCTCTCTGGAGCCTTGAACCAGGTCTCAGTTACTGCACAGATATCGATGTTCTCCATTTTTAGGAGTACTGCGAGGGAGTGCATTTTGAGGTTTAGACTTCTAGCATTGAGTAGCATTACCTTCAGATTTTGCATGCTTGTATCGGTTACGGTGTTGGTTTTATCCTTTGAACCTTGCCTAAAAAAGGCACCATAGGGGTGGCAAGAGCTTTAGCCACTAACCTGAATCCCACGGGTGACAGGTGCAGACCATCTCTGGCAAAGCATCATGGTTTGTCGATCATGTCTTCCCAAGCAGACAGATAGATACTGGATCCCCTTTGAAGGGCACCAGAAGCTTAGGCAATTGAAGTCGATCATTTTGTCCTTATACTATGGTATCATTCTGGGCGAAGGCAGGATGCTTCTCAGGGCTAGGGTCATACCTGCCTGGGCCACATGATCCAAGAGCTCTTCCATGTCTCTTTTCATGTAGTCCAGGGAGGTATTGTTTGTGTGTTTTAGCTGCTTTTCTGTATATATAGACTAGTTACTTATTCTGCTGTATTACTGCCTCTTAAATCGTTTTTCAGTTGTGCACTTGCCTTGCTTCATTTAAAAAGAAGTTTTAAATTGCTAATTTTGTAGAATTTTAATTGCATTTACTGTTTAGGACTACACACCCAAATCATTAACTCCAGCATGGACAGAGTCGTATTTGGACTTGTTGTGGAGTGACTTCAGTGCATGCGTTATGTGGCAGATCCTGGCACCAGACAAGCAGCTGACTGTAATTTTCTCCTTGTTCAGCCTGGTGAGTGGGACATCAGTGTGCCTAACTATAGTCACCTGTTGGGTACATTGTCTTGCCTTATGGGCTATTGTTGGGTGGCACACTGGTGTTCTGAGCTGTGTGTCACTTTGGTTGTGACTGGTGTTTGTTTGCGTTTCAGCTTTGGAGGTCCTTGTTGCTTGGGCAGGTTAATGTTAAGGGCCTCCGCATATGTGGGTTTAGTGTTGCTATGTGTGGGTGTTGAAGGGCTAGGAGTTGCTTGAGGTGTAGTGCAGGTGTTAACCTTCTCCTCTTGACTGTAACACAATCTTGGCCGGAGAGAGCTTTGTTTCCAGTTTGGCTATGTAAATGCATCTCTCACAGGTGGTAGGAGGAGAGGATTGTCTGTGTACATGAGGCAGTTGCCGCACTGCCCCAGTATGCCCAGATTCACCAGAAGCTGGCCCTTGGACATGCCTGTTTAGGTGCTTTTTTTTTTTTTTTTTTAACAAAGTATAAGAGCTGTTTTCCCTTACCTTTACAAGGTACTTTGTAATTATAGGCTGTTTAGTGCCTACGATTAATTTATCCTTATTGACAAGGAGAGCAGAGTGCTTCTATCAGTTTCAGGCTTCCTAGTGCTTTCCAGCAGGTTCTAGAGCAAGTGCTAGTCACAGGGGTTCAGATTTTAGTGCTACTACTACTACTGAGAAACCAGCTAGTTCTAAGGGGAAAATTTGAAGAGCAGACTTTCTGGCATCGGGAATACTAGCCTCGCACTGCTGCACGATGCGAAAAATGTGCAAACACACACGTTTTTAAGCCAGAAAGTTGAAAGGGATAGAAATCAGCCCAAAAAGGCTAATAAAATTACAATTTCAGAGCTGGAAACCACTCCTTTAGCGTTACATAGGCAGTACAATGCTCACCACGCCCACTGGCAAGCAGTAGGACTTCCCTCTACCACAGCAAGGTCTGGATAGCTCTGAACACAGAAAATAAAGTCCTGAGACAAGCAAAGCTTGGGATATGGACTGGCTAGGAAAGGTGGGAAACGAGCAAACAAGATAGTATTTTTTTTTTGTTGTTAAAACAGGCTAAACAATGCAATAATACAGTAAACAAAACACAGAAAAGACTAACACACGAGTGCGTAGTCCTAAACAGTAAATGCAATTAAAACTCTACAAAATTAGCAATTTAAAACTTTTTAAATGAAGCAAGGCAAGTGCACAACTGAAAAATGATTTAAGAGGCAGTAATACAGCAGAAGTAGCAGCTAGTCTATATATATACAGAAAAGCAGCTAAAACACACAAACAATTCAGATGCAGTGCAAAGTGGAGCACTTGAGTTGTAGCAATATTAAGGCAATTACAGTTATGCTCTAAAATATTCCAAAATGTTTGAGAAGCACAGTCAGAACACAAGGAGATTCAGGCATTTTTTTTGAAAGGGAAAAGGGAGAAACAGAATGCCTTCTCAGATGTTCTCTCTGTATTAGGTAGAATTAGCTAATGACATTAGACTGAGAGGCGTGTCCCAGACCACATTTACACTAGGGACGGGCAACTGCAAAGCCACCAAGTATAACAAGACACGAACAGGGAAGAAGGGTGGGGACCAATACTAAAGCCATTAGCCTGCACTCTTTAGACAGTAAGCACTACAGAAAGCCACAAAATAAAAGTTTTTAAACAGATAAAGGAGCAAAGAGACTCTACAGAATGCTTTTAAATGCAAACAAATCAGTTACCCATGCAGATTAGTTAATAGCAATAAAATGCACTAAAAACTATGGAGCAGGCAATGAAAAAAATCTAAAATAATTATCTTTACCCCTTCTAGACATACTGCTGCTGACAAAGCATCCCTCTCTATTAAATCACAACAAAGAGAACCCAACAGTGAAAAGTCCACCAATAAATCCAATAAAGCACTGTTGATGCCTGGAATCGCTTTACAGTCTTTTATTCCACAGTTAAAAATACAGATACAGATTGAGCGCTTTCATCCCCTCCTGAGGATTTCATCAGAATCTGCAAATGTTCATTATTATCCCCCTTAAAGCATCCTTCTCTATACTTAGCCTAAACAAAACCACTATTGAAATAGTTCCCCATACAAAACTTCTGGGAGTTATCGATGACCAGCTAAAATTTGATATCCACCTATAAACCAATATTAAAAAGACTCGTCAAAAACTTGGTATACTTTAATCGACACAGGCGCTACCATCTTCAGTCTTCTAGACAGCAGCTAAAATTTGATATCCACCTATAAACCAATATTAAAAAGACTCGTCAAAATCGACACAGGACACAGCTCCCATCTACCACCTACCTCCTACCCTCCCTTTTGTATGGAGCTCCACTACTCTCTAACCTCCAATCATCCCTAAAATCTAAACTTTACTCATGTTATAACAAAATTTCAAAGTTTGCTACAGGATCCTCTACTCACCATTGCAACTCCCTACATGCTCTAAATTGGTTGGAACTCCGAAGTTACCTTAAATTTCATTCGACTACAGCATACAAGCTAATTTTCAAACCTAACTGTCCATCACTCTCCTCTTCCCTAAAACTTCACCAGTCACATAGAACACTTAGATCCACAAATCAGAACCTCTTAGAACTTTACGAGCATTTGCACGCACCAGGGCAACTTCTATCATTCTCCCTTGCCAGATTATGGAACTCTCTTCCCCCTTACATTAGAACTACCCCTAACCTACCACCATCCTTTAAAACCTTACTCTACTCCCTCTGGGAGTGCTCCTGTACCCATCCTACCAGATTCCTGATGCCTATCCCTATTCTATTCTACTCTAATCTCTGCCACTGCTTCAATTCATCTCTCTAAAATTCCTTTGCCTAAATACATGTAGTGTATTAAATGAACATAAATTTATTGTGTTTGCTAATATCTTATAAGTGATTGACTCGGCTCATATTTCAAGATATGTAAAATCTTGCCTTGCTGTATATTGAATGTTAAACTGTTGTTCTCATATGCTGTACTAACAGCGTATATTGTCTGTCTGGAGCTTTTCTCCTTGGGCCTCCATTGAAAACGGGCTACCTTTGCCCAATGGACTTTCCCGGTTAAACTGAAATAAATACATAAAAGTGATCTATATATAGATATATCTAATCTAAATTGCTAGAAACAATAATCAGTATAAATAATCAAAAAACAGGATACTTGTAGATCTCAGATCACAGCTGTAGTCAACACCCCTCCTCCACTCTGCTCAGTGTGTATAGACAGAAATCCTCTCAAAGTTAGGGCTTAAACGAGAGACATTTGGAGTTTCGGACTTCATATCTTCTGGAAAATGCATGGAAACATAACCTGCTATTCTACACAAGATACAAGAGAACAATGTTACTGTGTGGTCATTATTTTTAATTTTATAAAAGAAAAAAAGATCTTAGTTTACACATATTAGCTAAAATTGCTGTGTTTGTTTGTGAAGGACACCGACTGCTGTTTACTCAATATTTTGCCTTTTCAGGATTAATATGATTTGTGTGAAGCAACACAGAAAAACTGTGACTACTTGTTCTGTGGAACAAAGATGAATTTCATTGCATGGCCATTTTTACTGCAATCAGATGTCCAAGGTGCACATAAGTGGCTACAACTTCCGGGTCGGGTGGGAGCATACCTCTCATCTGTCCAGACATTTACCTGATATGTTCTTCACAGAATGTGTGGTTTCCTGATGAATTGATTACAATAAATAAGATTTAAGTTTTAGACTTCATATCCTTCAGAAAATGTACGTTAATGTGAAACCTGATAATCCGCAGTGGTGCGGCAGCGTTGTTGCCTCACAGCATGAGGTTCTCCCATTCGATTCTCGGCTGGAGTGCCTTCTGTGAGGAGTCTGCCATGTCCACCCCGCGGTCGAGTGGCATTACGAAAAACATGCGTGAATGGGCATGCCTTCGTTGAAGGTTGGCCATAGAGCTGGCAACTCAGCACCGTAAAAATCTACGGCCAATCATTAGTGGACCGGAGTTCTGCTGTGGCGACCCCTAACTGGGAAAAGCCGAAAAGACAAATTGTGAAACCTGTTCTAGCAGCTAAATTTACAAAAAGCAATTTTCAAGTTTGTCCCTGATTTTGGCTATTTGTTTCTCTTGTTAATTTTAGCCCTCTCCAGAATTCTTGTGCGAAGTTGAGAGGTATGGGTGGGGGCTACACCTTTAGATGAAAATAATCTTGTTTGCTCAGTTTAAATAGACACTAATCTGGCTTTGCAGGAAAAGTGTACATCTGTGTGATAAGATAGAATACTTTCCTGTGTTTGTGTAAAACAAACTTCCAAGTACATTAATGTGATTGTTATAGTATACCTCAAAATGTCCGACTGCGGCAAAAACAAAGTCAGTATAGAAGCTGTAATTGATGGGTATAGAGAATATGTGGATAAAAATTATCCATCCTTGCTCTTATTTGATCATGTTTAGTCGACAGTCACTGGTATAGCACAAGCAGAGTTATACAATGTAATGTTATTGTTGAAATCTGTTTAAAACTAGTGCCGTATACTTGCATGTTTGGCAGAGGGGGTATAATGTATTTTAAGAGTGACAAGATAGAAAGTGAAAGAAATTGCAGCTATCACAATCCGAACTGCATACAAGTTGCTATATTTGGTGGCCTAGCAAAAGCAGTATGTGTATGCAGGACTAGTCTTACTCCATTTGCACATAACTGGACCCCACCCCACAGGGGAGCCTAACACTTGTCACTACAGCCGTATTAGACTAAATAGGGTCGTCCACTCTTCTGTTTTGGACATCTGCTCAAATCATTACTACTACTGATTATTAGCAGATAACCAAAATAGGTGAAGTTACCTCCACAGAGAGACCAGTCATCAGTAGGGTCCCTCAGTGCTCTGTGTTGGGAACTCTTCTGTTTGGCATCTAATTTTCTGAAGTAAAAACCCAATACCAAAGGGATGATTAAATTTGCAGATGACTGTAAGGAGCAGTCAAAGAATCCCCAAATGACTTTGCCATCCTGCAGGAAGGTTAGTCTCAAATAACTGATGCTAAAATCATGATCTGAAACTAAATACAAAAAAGCATTACTGTATCCTTTGGGGAAGTCATCTAACCCAAAGAACTGTCACACCGATGATACTAACCTAACAGCTGACCCACAAGCTCGGGATTTGGGAACTTATGTGGACAGTGACCTAACTGACCAACGTGTCTACTGTTTTAAGAAAATTCTCCTATAGTGCACAGCTTATTAATAAAGGGATTGTGATCTAGAGATGTCATTGTCTTCCTTTACTCAGCCTCATTCAGCCAATCATTGAACATAATGCCCCCTTTAGCATGCATCTGTCCAAACACACAACAACTGGAACACCCAGAGAGACATCTTACAAAAAGGATACAAGGCCGAAACATGTCCTACGTGAACAGACTCAAAACCCTGTCACTATACTCAGTAACCTACAGACTGCTAAGAGTTGACCTGTGCCTGGAATACAAGGCATCCCCAGACCAATTATGAATGGATTTACTGCACATCAGCAAGTAAAATGTAATCAAAATTCTCAGTATACGGATCGAAACCCCTTCTGTAACAACAGAACAGCTTGGAGGGACCGGTACATATTTCAGAGAGGATACCACTGCTGTGGAATACTCCCCCATCTACAAAAAGCAGAGTTCATCCCTATCCATTTTCAAGCACAACTTAGATCTATGACTGGGAAACTGAAAAATGTACCCCCAACTGTCCCCTATACTACTAACAGACAGACAGCTCATAAATGCTATATTCCATACATGGTCCCCTCAAATTATCTATGGTATGAACCCAGTTATTCTTATTTGGGCTAATATACAATTATCCACAGTGAGATGGGCAAGGCCAATCTAAAACCAAATGGAATAGGTCATTTCAAGCACAAAAATGGAAAACGGCTGAGCTTACAATGGCCCGCAAGAGCAGCTAGCCTAGTACTTGCCTATCTACAGATGCAATGCATTCAAGCTAATAAGAAACTCACTGGAGCTTTTCACAGTCAAATCGGAAGCCAAGAGTCCACAGGAAATTTTCCCCCCCTTTTAGGAATTCCACTGCCGTAGTTTTTTTTTTCCCTTACTATAAAAGGATGCAAAAGCCAGTGTGCCGCCAATGCTCATTTTCTACTACAGTGATACAATTTAAAGTGTGGAGAGAGTGCGAGAGTCGACTGCCCTTATATGCACTTCATATATAGATCTCTTATGTTGGACCAGATGTCACTCCATCTACCTTGGATTTTCAGTAAAGTACTGGAAATTAGTCAACGCCATTAGAATTTCACAGTTATGATTCAGAAAAATGGACTTCTTTGGGTTGGGATTATGTCTTCTATATTTCCTTTTACTACACCCACTTTTCAGGGACAAGCAAGGAGCACTGTCCATTTAAGTGATGAGTTCAGAGACCCACAAACAAGCAGCTGGAACAAGCCCTGTACCCTTGACTACAAGAAGCAGCTCATCAAGAGCTTGGAGACTTGATTATTGGCACCAACCATCAGACTTAATTTGATTTTTCTGGCAAATACCTGAAGATTAGTCAGTTTCATAGTTCTTACTGTTTAGAAAATGTCCATGCATGTTGTGACGATTGGGGATAGATGGGCAAAGGCTGCCAGACTAGTCAAACAGAATTTGATACATAAATTCTATCAACTGTATAAATAAATGTAAAATACAGGCTTGTGTTTTTAAATGTAAGAAAACACTGTAAAATGTGAACTTCAAGATTGTTGCAACATTGCCATCTGCTGTAAGGAAAACCAAGCCAAGTATTTCAAATGTCTCTAAGTTGAAAAGATCTTATGAATCTCTTTAATGTTTTACAAGTCGGTTCCAGTGCGTCTGGATAAAGGTTTCATGCCCATTGTTTAAAGGGTAAAATTTATGACCAGAATTTAGATGTGGAAGGTGCTTTATAGCTCTAGTTTGCTAGAATATACATGGGGAATGTCTTCTAAATTGTTGTAAGTTTCTGTGCAGGTGTTAGATTGCTAAATAATGCAGTTTGTGGCCTGAGAACTCAGACCAGGTGTTAAGATAATGCAATATGAACACTGGGAAAACCTAAGTGTCAAAAATGATATAATCTGGGAAGGCCTTAGAGACATGTTTGTTAATAAAGTTTAAATACTACTTCTCACAAGAGACTGGAAAACATTTTGACTTTGGACATCTAACTTATCAGCACTCTGCCTTGTGCTCACATGTACGTTTTAGCACCGTGATTTCTTGTAAGAATAGTCAAAGTTAGTAAAGATTAATTAGGTGTTTTTCTTTGAAATCAGACCTGTCCTACTGTATTATTTTAAGTTTGTGTGATCTCCAACTCTTAGATATCTCTGTGGTGTAGTAGTTTTGTCTTGTGTTTTAATTATTGATTATTAAATATTTTTAAAACCTTCTACCCGTGGCTGCTTTGTGTAGAGATAAGCTCGAGTACATTGCATATTTATAGGTTATTGTAATAGGCCACTCTAAAGTAAGCCTTGACTGTTAGTCATACTACCATTAGATAATATTGCACAGTAATAACTGGACACCCTTTTAAGGGCCTTTGAGTAACTGATATGTATTAGCTGGTGGTGGCAGTAATTACGACCATATAGCCTGGGTAAAGGGGCACAGCTGGAGAACCTGTGCCAGCCTTTTTCCCAGGAGGGTCTGAGAAGTGGTTATACAACCACACAAAGTGTGTGTGGTGTGTCAGCTACCTGGGCAGGGACACGAAGTCCTGGTTGGACAGAGGGGGTACTGGAGGTTAGCTTGCCAGCTAGGCTGAGATCTGGACCCTATAGCTGTGCCAGTGGGAAGTCTTACTGATGACCTGGAGAGCAAGGGAGCAACCAGCCCCAGACTGACTGATCTCCGTGTGCACTTAAGTGAAATTGTACTTTACTGTGTGTATTAGTTATCCCCTCTTCTATGAGACGACCTCCCTGGTGTTAGTGGTGAGGACTGAGGCTCCTTGATTGCTGCGCCAGGGTACGGTAGTCACACATGTTAACTAAGTAAATTACAGTTTTATGTACTTCAGGCTCTCACCTGCTAATGAACTGCTTCCTGTAATCAAAATTACAGTTTTAAATCCTTCTACCTCCATTTCACATTGTGTGACTTGAACAAATTGACAGTGCTCTTGGCTGCCCTTGGAAATGGGCATTTTGCCCAGTTAGTCTTACCTGTTTAACAAATGAAAGTACATATTCAAAATGCGTCCCTTTTAGGGTCTTTGCCCCCCCCCCATTCATTTTGCCTTTGTCCAGAATTCTTGAGCAATGAAGTGGAGATGTATTTTGGCCTGCTCCTTGTAAAATGTGACTTTCTGTGGACTGCAGCCACTAAATGACAGGCACGCATGTTTCAGGCTTTAGATCTTACAAGAACACACACTAATGCAACTCTTATCCTGGCAACTTTGTGTACATTAGAGAAATATGTAAAATTTGCTCCTAATTTTAGTGCCTTTGCCTCTGATTCTTGAGCTAAGAAGTTGCAGAAGGATTTCACAGTGGGTTGCACTGTATGTTTCTGACATCAACGAACAGATACATTTCTGGGTCATTTATAAATGTATTCAGTAACTTGATCTCAACCAGACAGAGGTGTGCAGTCATATAAAGTGGCTATAATTGATGGTACTGTGTGTGTATTACATATTATATATACACACACAATCATACCAGCCATGTTCTTCTTGAGGCACGGTCTGTTTTGTTGCTCGTTTCTATCTGGCTGTGAAAAAACTGGAGAGCATGCAGGTCAATGTTAATAATTTAACTACGGGTACACATTTAGTTGTGAAATGCACTGTGTTTGGCTACAATAGTTTGTCTGGTATTCAGTGAGATAAGCAAGACTATGAGCCGTTTTGTTTCCTGTAGTGCAAGTTTCAATTCCCCCCGGACTTATTTTGTGACTCAGGTGAAGTGACTTGGCTCAGACAGTGCTCCTGAAAAGGGGACTTGCATATAGTGGGCTGCCCAAGCTGTTAGCAAATGCACTACACATTTGTCTTTTGAATTTTTGCACCATTACCACAGCCACACATTAGTGCTTCACTATATGCTATTTGACTATTAATCCCAGCACTTCTCTTGTATTTCAACAAGCTGCCAGATGCGTTCTCAACATAAGAGTTGCAAAGAAAGAGAAATGTGTACTGTTGTTCATACCAACTCTGTTTTCAATGGGAAAATATTGTTTACGATAGGACACAATGCAATAATCTTTTTTGGGCTATAAAGGACAAATTTTTTTAAACAGGTAATCCAGGCTCTGTTTACAAGTTTGAGTAAAGCTTTCAGTTTGTGGCTTATCAAAAGGCCAGGGCCAAAAACTAGTTATTACATGATGAGAGGGAAATGTGCAATTTGTAGCTCTATCACAGCACTTAAGAGTGGCAGCTGCTATATTTGGAATAGAAAATGGCAGAATGCGCACCTAGTCCACCTGTTGATAGCCCCTCCTTAGATAAGATACTTTTCATGCTTTGGAGTAGAAATCTTTGTTGGCTTTTCGTTGCGAGTTGAAAGAGAGAGGCAGAATCTAATAGGGCAAGTCACCTGAGGGAGAAAGGATACAGTTTCAAGAAACAAACAGATTCTGGGCTATTAGTAATTAAAAGGTCAAGGAAGGTAGATTTATGGATGGTTGCAGACTTACCAGACTGGGGATGGTGTGGTCATTGCACCCTTAACTTGCCTTACAGACCTCAGATGTGCAACGAAGGTCACTATTGCTTGTCTAGGGGCAGTGTGCTGTTGGAAAGCAACAAGTCATACAACATTGCTGCGATCATAATTTTTTGCCTCAGAATGCTTCGTTCTCGAGTTCAATTCTCAGCTAGGAAACGTTCTGTGGAGAGCCTGCAAATAAATCATCCCAGTGCATGGGGCTGTGCCAAGTACTCCAATTTCCTTCTACATCCTCAAGACATGCCATGGGTGATTTGATGATGCACCCCACCCACTGTCTACAGCTGTGTACGTGTGGGAGTGGACATGCTATGATAGCATACTAGACTATTTAATACAAGCATCCAGCAAGCCACAGTTTCCTCTAGAGAGACACAGCAGACCATACGATTAAAGGAAATACAAGGCAGTTGAGTCTTGTGACTATGTGGTTGGCCAGTAACCACCACAGTGAACTTCCTCTCTCAAGGATGGTCAGGCCAGTAAAGCCAGAATTAAATTTCTGAGTAGCTGTCCAATCTTTCAGTTCCTGTTTGAAATGTTCCTGTAAAAATCTATTCCAGAGGTGGGGAAGGTGGTGTGTAAAGAGCCTGTTACTCCATCTTGTTGTTTATCTGCTTTAGATCCCTTGTTATATTATTTATGAAGCTATACAATTTGTGGAAATACAACAGACCCCTGGCCACAAAGCCCCTAATGGTTAGAAAGTGAGACATAGATCTCCTCTCAATAGCCTATGACCTCATACAAAGGGACTGTGCTTACATCTATTCTGGTAGCTTAGGAGTTTTAAGCTATTGAGCTTAATTAGAAATCTCTACGTTTTTCCTAGTTATTTGATAGGTCTAGTGGGGTAAATTCGAAAGTGGACATAACATTCAATTGCTGGGCTAATCAATGCAGAATATAATGGTAAAATGAACTTTTAGATCTGAAGATTTACGTAGTGCATCCTTTCGGCAATGAAATAAGGACTTCGACTTCTGTTACATGATGATCTAAGAAGAGGGAGTTGTCAATTTAGAGACCTCCAGCATCATTCTCATTTTGGAGTGGGGTATTGTCTGTGTCATGTGCAGAGATTAGGGAAGGTGTAACAAATGCTACAATGTTACACTTCATCATTTAATTTAAGCCTGTTGTCAACTTAACAAGTCTTTACAAATGCAATACCTTGTTGCAGGTCCTGGATGTCAGAGGGTGACCTGACAATGACTCCTAGTGTGTGCAGTCTACAAACTTGGTTAGCCAAAGATCTTGGTTTAAAATCTGATCAGAAATGACAAAAGGAGTCCCAAGCACACAGCCCTGTGCAGCACCAATGGTTGCCATCACACTCAAGACACCTGCTACCTGCACACACCATGTGGGTTCTGTCCCTTAGCCAATTTGCTTCCATTTTACCACAGTGACCCATTTTTTAGGCATTTAACTTAACTACGCTAACCCATAGAGCATACTGTCAAAAACCTTGGCTGGGTTGAGTTATGCTGTGTGTACAGCATTGCTAGATTGTGTTATTCTTTCAAAGTCAAACAGGTTCATTAGACAGGATATACCCTGAAAGACAAACTGTTGTGGGTCTAGATTAATTCTGAAATTAAAAACAGAATTAGGTCATATAATATGCACCATGGTTTTGCATACAAGACTCCTAAGGTTGATGGGCAGGAAATTCTCTGGATCAGTGAGAGGGCCATCCTTGTGAGTGGTTATCGCAAATGACAACATCCAAACTTCAGGGATAAAGACAGTGGTTAAAGAGTGGCTTGTTGGTACCATTTATTAAACAGCCAGGTGTATCAGGTCCAATGGAGGAATTCTTTTTAGTCTTTTAGAGCACCTTTAATATGTGATCTTTGGTGACGATGGGATCCAAAGTCTTCAGGGATAAATGGGCTTTGAATATTTGTATCCAGGGTGAAGTCAAGACTGAGTTTGTTAGCCAGTATGTCTACTGGGTTAGAGAAGGTGGTGCTGGCTTAAGTTCCGAGCAATTAAGCATTGTTTTGTAATGCAACTTTAAAAAAAGGTACATTCATCTATCTGGGCATAAAATTATTTTGTGTAGCTTCCATCCGAGGCATTGTCTGAGGTTATGCTAGAATAAGTGAATTTTGAATCATTGGCGTTAGTAAGATTGAAATCAGATATTGGTATCTTCAGGCTTACTTATCCTTGACCAGAGCCCAGAACATCTGTACTGCAGAGCAAGTAGCAATTTAAATAACAAGTAGCTTTAGGATTCTGGAAATGGTTCTTTTTCTTTTGAGCAGTTTTCAATATATTGCTGTTGTGTCACCCTATTCCAGTATCTCAGAGATTAAACAGTTGATTGTGTGTCTGGATAAGTATGAAATCTTTTCAAGCACTGACATGATTTTGCTGGAGTCAACTATCATTTTTATAAAATGACGTCAAGTGAACTGTGACAATAGCATTATTTCTGTAGCTACATTGTTCAGTTATTCAACAAGTGTCTTATTTCTATAACTGAAGGTGATCACATGCAAGTTTGCATCATATTTCACTATTACTTTTGACTGTTAAAATGATAGGACTAGAGACTTGCAATACAGATTTAGGTATCAAAAATACAATCTGCAGCCAGATTAGACAAAACCACCAAGAGGTAATCTAGACTGGATCTTAAACCATCGTACACTTATTACTCAGGCTGCCTCCCTTACAGCATCAGTGAACACGTCCCAACCTATCTACTTAGACAACACCTTAAACCCCCAAAAAACACTACCTATTGACAAATTTAAAGACTAATGCTCAAACTCTCATCTCTATCCTGCAACTCTGTACCTGGACTTTACCCATAGACACTGCCATAGACTAGTATGCCAAGGAAAGTGTTGTTAAAATAAACAAAACTAGCACCATCCAGAACTATAACAGTAAAACCAAATTATGCCTCTCTGTTAACAAAAGGAAGTAAACTATTACTTAAACTCAGAGATGATGCCTGGGCACAATGGCATACCAGGAAACTTTCAACCAAGAATACTAACAACTTTGAACAGAGATTAAACAAGACAAACAAAAAAAGAGCTACTATACTGAAATTCAGCAAAAACATCAAATTAACTCACAAAAACTCTTTGTCTGCCATGCAAAACTCCTCCAGCCTGGCCGACCATCGACACCAAACCCATCAACCACAAACAAGATAGCATAGTAATGCAACACATACTTCACAAATTCTACAGTATCACTTTCTAAAAATAACTTTACTCCTCTATCCGTCCCATCTGTACCCAATGAAGCCACTGACAGCTTCTCCTTTAAACCTACCCAAACCAACACTATTAAAAAAACTCAGCACACTTAAACCTACTACCCTAGCAGCCAACGACTTGCCTACAGAATATCTTAAAACTAGCAACTAATGTCATCTCCTATTCTTATCTCCATTTTGATTTACCATTCTCTCTCTAAATACTACATTGCATCAATTTGGAAAATATCAATCATGCCACTTCACAAGGGAGGCAATTCTATAGAACTCTCCCAATTATAGACCTATACCAATCTTACCTCCCCTAGCCAAAGTATTAGAAAAAAAACACATCCAATTCATGAATTACCTCTTATGGAATAACTTCCTATTTAATACACAGCACGGTTTCCACCCAACCATAGTACCACTACTGCCCTTCTGAGCTTCACTAATACAATTAACCAACACAGAAATGAAAGCAAATTTGCATCATCCATCTTCCTGGATCTGTCCAAAGCTTTTGACACAGTCTCCTACCAGAAACTCCTCACCAAACTTTCTGACCTACAACATGGTTCCAAAATTACCTAACTGGTCAGCAACAAGCTGTTAGATGGCAACAACAGCTCTCATCTCTTTTGCCTGTCACCATGGGGGTTCCCCATGGCTCAATTCTAGGTCCTCTACTCTTCAATATTTTTACCAATAATTCACACTGCAACGGGTCTTGCCTCAAACACAATGGTCTTTCTCTGCTGTGGAGTCCTGGCTCTTTGGTTCTTAATCCAAACAAAACCAAACTTATGCTTTTTAGACCCTCTAAACCCATAGTTTCTCAATCTTAGTTTCATATCTTCTCCACTAACAATACTACAGCAATTACGGTATCCCAAACAAAATTGCCAGGTGTTCTGAATATGAAGTTTGACAAACACCTGACTCAGACAACAAAACTAGGAACACTTTTCAGAACCAAACCATTTCTTGCTAACATTACACATCAGGCAATTGCCAGAACCCATTTACTCCCTACTCTCCTATATGCCTCTCCTATATTTACCAAATCTAGAGAAAACAGACTTAGCAAAGCTAGAAGTGTGCTACAAGAAAACAAATTTGCTACAAATTCCCCACATCTCTGCTCCGCAACAACTCAACTGGTTGCAACTACTCACAACTTATAACCAGCTCATCACTGCCCATAAACTGAGAACACCAACCAGAGAGAGAGACTGCTCTCCAAAATCTACTTAAACCTTATACCAATAATCGGGTCTTAATTTCCTCTATCAAATCATTACTAAAAATAAAAAAGCAACAATAGTGCCAGGGAGACTCTACTTATACCATAATACCAAAATCTGGAACTCAATTCCTCAACCTATCATAACTATAGTTAATCCTGCTCTTTTCAAAAAGCTACTCAAGAAATCACCTGTTCAGCAATTGGATTGGCCTATGCTCTAGCTAACTCACATTTCCTCTCGTCGATTATACTCCACACCACATTCCTCCATCCTTAATGCCTATTATACGAAAGAAACTATTTCAATTTCTTCTAATACTTAACCTATCCTCTCACCTCCCCACTATCGTATCAAAAATTTGTTGCATTACATATTCTCCTATTAAACCATATTCACTCTAACTTACATACCTACCCTAATCCTGCTCTCTCTCAACCTAATTCTAGACTTACTTAATCCAATTTCCTCTTGTCTCCATCTTTTCCTATTTAGACTTTATCCTAATCCTACTTCTCCTCTTCCTACCTCTCTATACATACCCCTTATATTCCCCTTTAAATCCATCAACCTATCACCCTACTCACCCCTCTGTAATTTCTCTCCTCTCTCATCCCTATTCTACACGTCTTTCTGGTGCAACACTGACTTAATGTATAAATGTGTTCAATCAATTGTGTTTGGTAACTGAAGATCTTGCCAATTGTCTCTGAAGCTTTTCTTCCTAGGCCTCTGTTGAAAATGGACTCATACCTAGTTGGACTTTCCCAGTATAAACAAATGCCAAATAAAATAAATAAAAATCCTGAGCGTGTATGTTCTTTTAATCAACCTCAGAACCTGTGTTTATTGTCCTTGAAACAGTAGTGTCCCTAGAACAGTACCATATGCCAGAGAAATAATCATGAACTCTGTGGTTTTAGAGTATTTCTGACTATAGTCCCGACAGCCCACTGTACATGTTATGAATTAAGAAATAACTACAGTACACAGCGCTTGACTATTTCCAAATACAGAACATTAAGTGTACAGTGGACTGCCTGGACTACGACCAGAAATAGACTGAAACCAGCCTCCACTGGTCAGCAATTCCAGTTAGCACTGCAATACCCAAATACTATACAAGAGCAAGGGTATTTTATGCACAGCAAGAGGTTCTCCGGTTCGATTCTCGGCTGGGGTGCCTTCTGTGTGGAGTTTGCATGTTCTCCCTGTATTCGCGTGGGTTTCCTCCGGGTACTCCGGTTTCCTCCCACATTCCAAAGACATGCATCTGGAGCGTTTCTCCCCGGGCCTCCGCTGAAAACAGGCTCTGTGGAACCTAGTCGGACATTCCTGGTCAACAAATGTTAAATAAAAATAAAATTAATGTCTGTTGATCCCTCCCTTACCTCCCATGGAGTCTTCCAAGATGCTGGCACACAGGCCATCTTGTGAACAATACTCTCAAACATGCATTTAGGTGAAATTATATCTCCTACTCAGACTGAGAACTGGAGTAAAAGTTAGCTTCATTTTCTAATGTTATATAACCTTTCTATGGAATCATTCAATACAATTCCAATTCACAATAAAATGCAGGTCATCTTACATCTACAATTTATTTCATTTGAACAAATGTTTAGGGTCAAGTTATGTGGCCCAGGTCATGGCAGGAGAAAGTACTATGACCCATTTACTTAATAAATACAACACAAATAAAAAAAAGTTATTTTGTAGATTGCTCCTTTAACAAGTACTACACATCTCAACCAACATATGTATTCTCCAGCCCCCACCTCAACCAACATATGTATTCTCCAGCCTAGCATGAATAAAAAGCAAAGATTTCTTATGAAAAAATGAGTGCCTTCAAAGTCGGTACAGCAAAGAATGGCTAATTATCATGTTGAGAATACCCCCCCCCCCCCAAGAGTCAACTAAGCAGAGATAGTATAGTGGTTAGAGTCCTGTCTTTACATGCAGGTGTTAATGGTTTTCCTCCTCCCACAAAACACAAATACATGCGAGAGATGCAACTATACTGCCAAACTGGAGGCTGAGCTCTCTCAACATAGGACTGGCAAGACCAGTCAGGAGGAGAAGGTTACCACACACACTATAGACCCAGTCTCACATAGTACCATTACAACCTCAAATCATACACAAACACACAAAGACATACTCGGAGGCTCTGATCAAAAATCTACCAAAACAGCAGAGGCCACCAAAGCAGACACCCAAACAACCACCACCTCAGAACACAACACCCGCAACACATAGACCTCACAGTCAGAGTGTCAAACAGTCACAGCCCTTAAGGCCAAACACAATGCAGACACACTAGTCATTGGTGACTCCATAGTCAGACACACTGATGTCCCGCTCACCAGACTGGAGTAAGGAGAGGTCACAGTAAGCTGTGTGTCGGGAATAGAATCACGCACATAACAAGCACTCAGGTCTCTCAACAGCAGGTACAAATATGACTCAGTCATTGTCCACGCTTGGTGTAGCGACCCTGAGAGCATTCTCTTGGACTACATGAAAAGAGACATTGAGGAGCTCTCTGATTATGTAGCCCAGGCAGGTATGACCCTGACCTTGAGCAGTATCCTACCTTCACCAAGAATGATGCCACAATACAGAGATAAGATGATCAGCTTTAACAATTGGCTTAAACACTGGTGTCATTCAAAGGGGATCCAGTATCTGTCTGCCTGGGATGACATGCTGGACAAGCCACGCTGTTTGCAAGGGGACGGCTTGCACTGTCCACCTGATCGGATATTGGCAGGCAAAGGCTCTTGCCCCATAGTGCCTTTTTAGGCAAGGCTCAAATTCTAAACCTACCACCCTAGAACACAAAAAGGAAAAAACTAAGGGTAATGCTGCTCAATGCCAGAAGTCTAAATCTCAAAATGCACGCACTGAGGCCCTTCTCAGTATGGAGAACATCGATGTCTGTGCTGTGACAGAAACCTGGTTCAAGGCTCCTGAGAGCACCCAGCTATCAGGTTTTACCTCATATCATGCCCGCCCCAAAATCCGGACAATACCAAGAAAGGAGGGGGTATCCATATTCATCAAGGACACCCACACCTCAAGACTGGTATGCATCGGAGACCATCCAGGTGCAATTAACCATAGGCAAGACTGCTCTGCAAATTGTAGCATGTTACAGGCCACCCTCACAAACTCAGGAAACTCACATGGCCTTCCTGAAAACACTAGAGGGATAAATGTATCACCAAACACCATCATACTAGGTGACTTCAATTACCCTAATATAGACTGGGAACACTACTCAAGCCCAAACACCCTAGCCCAAAAGTTCCTGGAATTCATAAACTCAAATGCCATGGAACAACTAGTCACCATCCCCACAAGAGGAGATAACATACTTGATCTCATCATCACGAACATGGGAGCACAATGTTCAACACTGGAAGTATACCCCTCACTGGTGAGATCAGATCACAAACTAATCTCGCTGGAGGTCCTCATCCCACCCCACCTGAAATAAAAAGACCACAGTACACTTCTAAAGACTAGTGTGGTCTCCTTTCAGGCCCCCCAGCCGGCGGAAAACAATACTCAAGCCGCTGAATCACTTACAAACGCCTTCTACCAGCACCTGCAGGACTGCATGGATAAGGCAATCCCAAGCAAAACAAAGACTCTTTGTACCATTCAGTCTGGTGGACCCCAGCCATAAACAAACTCTACAACAAAAGGAGGAAGCTACTACAAGATAGAGCAAAATCCTTAAAAGGTAAGACACCCTTGATCACTATAAGTAAAAAACTAAGAGCTCTCATAAAATCATCCAAAGCAAATTTGAGAGAAAAATAGCTAAAGACTCAAAAGACAATCATAAGGCCTTCTTTAGCTATGTTAGAAACCTAGGAGGAAACTCCCAGATATGCTCAGAACTAGTTCAAAATGATGTGAAGATTACTGATCCTACAGACATTGCCAACATACTGGCTGACAGGTTCAGTGCAAACCAAAAGGAGAGATATCTATACCAAATGAGTGCAGCCCCCAAACATCTCCAGCCCAAGTGAGAACTGCTCTCTCCAAAGCAAAAACACAGCATCCATGGGACCCGATGGTGTCCCCGCTGTGTCTAACTCAATGAGGAATTAAACCCACAGCTAGGACAGCTGTTTAATCAAAGTCTTACCTCTGGATACGTACCCCAGGAGTGGCGACTGCAACTGTGGTCCCACTTCACAAAGGCGGTGCCTCCACAGACCCTGGAAATTACCGCCCATTAGCTTGACAAGCCTTATCTGCAAAGCCATGGAGAGGATCATAATGGACCTCATAAATAAAGACATAGGGAATTTGCAGACTTTGGATCCAACCCAGTTTGGCTTTGTCAAAGGCAGATCATGCCTTTTAAACTTGGTTGACTTTTTCAAACAGTCACCAAAGCCATTGATGAGGGAAAGGCAGTCCATACAGCCTACCTCGATCTGGCTAAGGCCTTCATACAATACCCCACTCGGGTATCATTGAAAAACTCATCAGCTTAAATGTTAACCCATACATCACAAGATGGGTTGCAAACTGGCTGAGTGACAGAACCCACAGGGTCAGAGTTGCTGGCGCCATGTCAGACTCAAAGCCTGTCACAAGTGGTGTCCCACAGGGCTCAGTCCTGGGCCCACTCTTGTTTGGCATCTACTTTTCGGCACAAGCAAACACAGGAGGGTTATGGCTGACAAAGTTTGCAGATGACTGCAAACTGGGCGCCTATAGTAAAACACATCTGACACAGATATCCTTCAGAAGGGTCTCACAGAAACGGATAACTGGTGCCAGAGCCACGGCCTAAAGTTAAATGCCAAAAATGCATAGTCATACCCTTCGGGAAAACAAGGTTACCCCTAGCTACCAAATAGGTGGCAATCCACTGAGCACAGAAGAAGTTATCAGGGACCTGGGGACCCAGGTTGATAGTAGTCTGTCATTCGACACCCATGTAGCTAAAGTAGTTAGGAAGTCCTTCTACATTGCCCACCTTATCATGAAGGGATTCTCATCTAGATCAAGGGAGGTCATAGTCTCCCTTTACTCATCACTCATCAGACCAATGATTGAGTACAATGCCCCATTCGGAATGTATCTGACCCGACACTTGCAGCAGCTGGAGAGGCCACAAAAGTTCCTCACCAAAAGGATAAAGGGTCTCAAAATCTGTCCTATGCTGCCCGACTGAAAGAACTCCAGCTCTATTCAGTCGCCACCGCTGCTCAGAGGTGACCTTTGCCTAACATACAAGGCCATGTCAAACCCAGATTTGATGAATATGCTTCACCTCAAAAATCTAGATCCATCAGAGCCACAAAGACTTAAACCTCGACACGGCTATTAATAGGACGGGGGAGCTGGAGGGGATTCATCACCCAAAGACTCCCTATGCTGTGGAACAAAATCCCGGTACATGTGAGGCAGAGCACCTCGCTGGCCTTGTTCAAGAGAAATCTTGACCAATGGATGGGAGATCGCAGATATACCCCAGGAATTACCTCAGTGTCACTGCTCGACAGAGGCACAGCAAAATAATGGGTATAGTTCCCCATACTGCTAGGCTTATAAATGCCCTCGGGCAGATAGCCTAGTATGAACCTATGAACCTATGAACCCAGTGGTTAGGGATAGAGTGTGCACGTAGACAGTAGCTACTTCCACATAGCCATAGTGGTGAGGAAATCCTTTTATGTTGTGCAAATTATAAGTAAGGGCATGACATATAGGTCCAAAGAGGTCACTGTCCCACCATACTCTGCCCTTATCAGATCAGAGTACAATGCTCCTTTTGGTATGTACCTGACCAGGCACATACAGAAACTAAAACAACCTCAAAGGTTTCTTTCAAAAAGGATACAAGTTGTAACAAACTTGCCGTAAAGCCCTTTCCCTCTACTCAGTCTCGTACCGATTGCTGCGGGGTGACTACACCTGGCTTAGAAGGCATCATCAAATCCCACACTTATGATTCGTAAGTCAAAAAGTAAATACAAGGTCTGGGACCTGAATTTTATCTGTGACTTAACAGAACATGCAAGCCTGCCCCTATGAAACAGACTTCCCATCCATGTGAAGCCGAGTTCGTTTATTACCCAGTTTAAGCACAACCTAGACAAGTGGATGGGGAATAGGAAATTTACACCGGGCCTGGCACCCATGTCCCTTATAGACAAAGACGGCTTATAAAACTCAATGTCCTGTTTGGATGCAGGACAACATTACTCTTACGTGAAACCTTGGCCAGGCTTAGAAAGGCCACTTGGGTCGTTAGCCTAACAATATTTGAATCTACTATGAAAAGAAAAAAATGGTTTGGATAAACGTGTCATTAGTAGGTCACCATACCGCGAAGCCGTTATAAACTAAACTCAATACTGATACAACAACCTTCACCCGGAGCTTCCCTGCGATCTTCCACGCGCAAAGCGTCACAGAACATTTAAGCAAATGGCGATCACCAATACAAGCAGCACACAAGATGCCAAAGAAGCGCGTCACCCAGCCTAACATCACGCTGTATTACTTCTCAACGTTACTTCTCAATAACCTCCTGCCATTAACAAGGGTACATGGGTCAACAAGCGATTTTCAAAAGGCTTACTTAATACACCTGACGTAGTCTACAAATACATAGAATGGAAGCTATATAGACAGCGCACTGACACCACTTTGCATCATACATGCCACAGACTGTCCTAATCCCATACTATAGTGCTTCCCCTTAACTCCAATCTGTTTAGGAACATTGCCACCATTAAAAACAAAGTCACTGCCTACGATTACGGAAAGTACCACTCTTAAATGCAGCCGCGAATGGGGGGAAATAATAAACAGTATTACAATGAATGAAACAACAAATCTCAAATTCCAGCGCATCCAGTTTCTTTAGGTACTCCTTACAGGCCGTATGAGCTAGTAAAGGAGCACTGAGAAAAATAAAAGCATTACTATGACCACCAAAAAGCTCTACGCTGTGCAGCTCACCTTCTTTGTCTGCCATCGCTGCCAAGTTACCACTAACAAAATAACGTTCCTCCACAATTCACACGTTTTCCTTTGGTACACAATTATCTAAAGAGAAGCCCAGTCTTTGTTAACCGAACACCTTCCTAGCCTTTCGCGCCAACACGACCCGGTATAGCAAAGCCGATACAACATGTAAAAACCAATCATCATCCCGGAGTTGGGCCTGTCACATCCATTAGGCGGAGCTTTACGCTTCCGTACTAACACTGACTGTAAGAACTTGGGGGCTGCATCTGAGCTGTCAAACGTCTGGGAAAGGTAGACTTACTATGGTTTGTTCATTTATCTTCACTGATGTTCAAATGAACAAATACTAGTTGTTGATGATTCTGTTTCAACAGGTTACTCTTTTCCTCAAAGTTCTCATTTTGTGGCAGAACGCTGATGAATTCAGTAAGCAAGACGTTTCAGACTTAAATGTGAAATGCGTATTATTACTCAGAAAATGCACATTTTCTAATTTTACCCACTAACTAAACAGTATCATTATTTCATAGTGTTACTTATTTAGGCACATACTCTTTGTAATTGCTCATTCTGTAGGCAATAGCCTACTAATAGGTTCAGTTCCGACCTGTGGCAGATAGAGTGGGATAAATGGCTCATCAAAACTTTTCTAATGAGTATAAGTTGGATTGAATCTATTTTCAGTAGTACAGTGATGAGGCTATTTCTTTAAATGTTTGGCATATATCGGACTGTGTATTCCTATATGGTAACGAGGTACATATTTCAATGTGTGTTCAGTTTTCAAAAACTAAAAACGCTCAGATAGCAGCACATCACCTTTTATCCATTTATAAAAGATTATATAGTTTACCTTAAAACTGCAATTATTGCTTGATGTCTGAAGTAAGAGACACTGCAAGGCAATTTTTCAGAAAACTAAAAGCTGTAGAATTGTAGATCATGAAGTTTGATTGGATTTATTCCAAGCTCAGGGCCAAAGTCTAAGTCTTAGATTCCTAGACATAAAACTGAACTTCTACACAAGGCTTGTGCAGCTAAATTAACACTAGGCTCTGAACAGAGCTGTAGCTACCTGAAGTGGCACCCTGGACAGTTCACAGAATAAAAATAAAAGTCATTAAACCATCAGTGTTTAGAAGAATACTGGTACTACAGTCCCACTTGATTGACAACACATCTAAATTGCAAATTGTGCCCTCTTACTGACAGCTTGTACATGGGACATTCACACCCTTCACCCAGTCTTACCTATGGGTGTGACAAAATATCCAAAAGAAAACATATAGTGCTTATAGGCAGCTAGTTGCACTTTAGGATACACAAATGAAATATGTAGCAAGTACAGAAGTGAACCTAGATGTGCAGTAAGACTTCAAAAGTAGACACAACTGTTTAGTGAGATACATACAGAGAAACTCAGGATGCACATTATAAAGTGGCCATGTGCTATCTTATGGAAACAGAAAATATGAACTCACACTGATATATTTCAGTATAAAGCTGTGATTATAGCAGATAGGCTGTGCATGTTACCATGTTGTGACACCATGCACCACAGACTATGTAGCATATATTATTTGCAGCAGCATTGCTATGATGCTATTTAACTTGTTAAAGTGAAGTAAGATGTGTATAGAGAAGCAGGAAAAAGGAGGCAAAGAAGCATAGGATCACAAAAAGAACAACACGTTGGAGTGTACAGGATAGGGCAGAAGGTGGTCAACTTTTTTTGCAGGGATAGGGCCTCTTGTTTGGAGATAAAAGAAGAGAGGAAGATGAGCAGGTGGGATGCAAGAGGAAGGGAAAAGGCATGGGACTGGATTTGGCAGGGTGTAGTTAGCGGGTGTTTTGTCTTTCATAATTGCTCATGTGGATATTATAGGGATCCAGCTCCACATAATGGATTAGGGTCACCAATGGTATGGATCATTCCCTCCAGTGGTGCCCTGATAGTGGAGATTGGATGGTCAAGAAAATCTGCAATCTACTGCAGGAAGCTCTCCTAAGCCATATAGCTACCCCTACTGTCTACATCACAGCCTCCACCACCTGCTCCAGCTGCAGCTGAGCCACCTCAAGTAATACAAGTGGGTTACCCTGCCACTGAGGGACCAGAATACCCCCTGGTGAGGTAGTCCTAGCTGCATCACCATCATCCACCACAGCCACAACCTCAGTGGGGCAGGATGAAGTGCCTGTGGAGCAAATCCAGTCTTGCAGTAAGGAAATATAATGGAAAAGTAGCTATAAGTGAATCCTGCCTGGTATTGAACTGAATATATTTAGCAAGCATATCAGTGCATGTGAGGGTAACTAGCACTGGCTGGCCACAAACCTCTTCTGTATCCCATTAAAAGCAACAAAACTTGCTTCACACTCTGCTCATGCTGAAAGAGAAAGGGCACATAAACAAACTGTGATATCTCTAAGATTAGATGCCATACCAATAAATACAATCCCAGAATTACTTCCCATTAGATGCATGACAGGCAGTAGCAGTGGCGGCTGGTGACTTCAAATCAAAGGGGGGCTGCAGGAGACAGCTGAATGGGTGGGGTCAATGGGAAGGGGTGGGGTCAACTAGAAAGGGGAGGAGCTATGCTCAAAACCACAACAACTAACTAAATACACTGCCCTGGGTGCCAAACCGTCATTATGAGAGTCCAATCAAGACAAAATGAAGTGTAGAAGAATAAAAATATTTTAGTGCATTGGCTGCATGACAGCTTACTTAATATCTAGATGGAAACAAAAAGGTTGTGAGGCATGAAAAAAAAAATACTTTTTAAATACATTAATGGAATGCCACTCAAAATCAAGTAGCACTCAACTCAAACCAGTTCTTGCACTGCAGTTTTAATTATAATTTATATTCAGCTTTATTAAAGTACCAAGTAACATGCTGAAAGTAGAAATGTCTGATGCCCCCACTTGTAAAAATGTTTCTTATCCAAAAAAAGACCTGCTGCCTGACAACGATCTACTTGTTTAATGGGGAAAACATGATCAAAGTAAAAAATGAAAAGCAAACAAGAAATAAGCTCAAGATACATTGCTTAAAAGGATTACTGTACAGGTTATGGACCACACAATTGGCATTCTGTTTAGTTTACGGGTAAAGCCTGCAGAGATGACTGGAAGTCTCCAAGTGTAATAAGCTTCTTAAAATAATGTAATCTGTCCTTTATTACAAATACTGTCGTATGCATTTCAATACCCAAGGCTTATACATTATCTAGTTAAGTATTCTCTACATGGCAACAACAGAAATACTTTCAATGTTGGCAATTCTTTAACAGTATGCTTATTAAAGCTTACTTGCATCTTACGATCTCAGCCAAGCTTACCTGATGGTCATTAAAGTATTGCTACTTAAACACAGAGCAACAGGCACTTTGAGTAATAAGCATAAATCAACAGTACAAAAAATATGACAGAAACCAGACCATTCTGCAAAAATCAAGGACAGATGAAAAGCCACTCTAGTACTTGTGTCTACCTTGGATGGGGGTGATACTCTGCACATTTACACTGCATAACTACTCCTTGCCTTGCATCGACACACCCAGAGTAACTACATGGGGGAGTGGGGTGCAATAAGTATGTCACAATTTGAAATGTCTCTGGCTGACTGTGATGGCCCTGACACATTTGTCATACCTCTCAACCTCAGAGCAAGAAATCTAGACAAAGCCATACAAAGAAGTGGGACAAAGGCCCAAAAATAAGGACAATTTTTAAATATTGCTCTTATAAACTTAGAAAGATAATAGAATAGGTCTTGCATTAGTAGTAATTTTCTGAATGGTATCTAATCTGAAACTCAAATGTCTGTCATTATTTTCTAACTTCAGTCTTTAATGATTTGTCACTAATTTGCCAAAAAACCCACAATTTTGCCAAAAAAACACAATTTTATGAAAAATGGACCAAAAATGTGAAATAAAAAATATAAAATAGCCACACAATACAGCTGGGAACCTGTCAAAGAAGGGACACTTTAATATTAGTACTGCTAACTTGAGCAGCTGACAAAATAAAAGAATCTACATGCATTTCTGAAATAAAAGTAATCTATAACTCTGATTATTACAGTTATTTCTTAATTGTAAACCCTCCATGTTTTCTTCCAAAATTGCTATTTTGTGGAGAGATTACTAGGGGGAAGAGCAACATTTTGAGCCAAAATCAGGGACAGTTGAGAGGTTTGGCTATGCCTAATTCTATAAAGCAATTTATTTGCATGTACCTCTCAACCTGTTAATGCAATAAATCTGGACAAGGCCAAATAGATTGGGGGAACATATAAACAGTACTAAAAATTGCTCTTGTATAAACTGAGACAGTTGATAGAACAACAGGTCTTACATTAGCATGCATTTTTCTGAATGTTATGAAGTCTGAAACTCAGTGTGTCATTATTTAGTGACATAATTCCTAAATGATTTGCCAGAAAACCACAAATTTTATGAGGAACAAACCAAAAATAAAAAGCAAAAATCTATTAATTCTTTGAAAATCTGGACATTTGGGAGGTATAGTTCAGCTAGGGCTGTCTTTAAGTTTGCCACCCTTCCCCCTCACAAAATCATGGTCGAATGGAGCCTCCCCCTGCAGCCATTCCAATGATCCATTACTTGGCTATCTCACTCCATTTACCATAAACACTAATGTGCATACTGATTTACTTCTATGATGATTTGAAAGTTTTATTTTGCATTTTACAGCACAAGCACTAAGACATCTGCTAAACAGACTTAGCATTAAAACTTCTCTGCCCTTGAAACTCACATTCATTGAAACAGCATTGAAACTCACATTCAAAGAAAATACATTTTACCAGTGGCAGAACTGCCCAATTCAGAACATCTTTCCAGTAAACAATGAAACAAAATGCATGCACCCATAATGACAAAACTGCCCAGTTCAGAACATTTCCATCATAAAAGTCTACTCAAACTTCTACAGTCCACCATTATCAGTAACAGTCCACCATTATCAGTAAATATGCACAATCTCTGAAGAAGTAAAAAAGTCATCTAAATAATTCCACATTAAATCTGTAACTAATGAAGAGGTTGCTGCTAGCAAACACCTTTATATTTTATGGTTTCATCGAAAAATAAAGTATCTGATGCCCCTGAGGAATAAATTGCCTATATTACATTAAAACTGATAAGCTAATAATATTGCAATAGGAAATGGATAGCAAACCGATAACAGGCTCATAGTTAGTATCTTAACTTTTTCAGTACGGCAGCATTCACCCCTTGTGGGAGTAGAACCAACAACCTTCTGCATCAAAAGCAAGTACACAACCTGTTGTGCTACTAACAATGCAAGCTGACTTAGCATAAGCAGCACTAAACTTCTCTTCCCCTGCAGCTCTCTCAGCTCCTTGTAAAATCTACTCAATACTCAACTGCATCTCAACTTTGCAACACAAGAAATCTGGAAAAAGTCAAATTTATTGGGGGGGGGGGGTCAAAAGCCAGAAACCAGGGACACATTAAACATTGCTTGTATAAATCTTGGAAAGTTGCTAGAATAAAATGCTGTGTTACCACCATACATTTTACTGCCAAGGAAGGTCCCTGTGCAAAAGAGTCAGAGCAACATACCACTACGCCAAATCAGCTGCTTTGTGAAAGAGAGGAAGACTGAAACTTAAATGGCTATCATTTAATGAATTCAGTTCTCACCATAGCTGTCAACCTCTTAGCACAAAACACCCGGACAAACTCAGTAATGAGGGAATACAGCCCTCAAAAGATATTCAGTGAATTCAGTTCTTGTCATAGCTGTCAACCTTAGCACAAAAAACCTGGACAAAGCCAATAATGGGGCAATACAGGCCCAAAAATAAGGACAAATTTCAAATATTCATCTTATAAACTTACAAAACTGTTAGAATAGAAGGTTGTGTTACTATGTATTTTCTGCAGAATATGAAGTCTGAAATACAAATGCCCGTGAATTCTACTTCTGACGGAACAAAAACAAGTTTCAGCAGAGGCCCAGAGAGAAATACTGCAGACACGTCTTTGTAAAATGGCAGGACACCAGAGCAAATCCACACAAACACAGAGATGCAGACTCCACACAGAAGGCACCCCAGCCAAGAATCAAACCAGAAAACCTATAGCTGTGAGGCAACAATTCTACCACAGCACCATCAAATATGTACAGAATTAAACATTCAGAAACCTGAAGTCTGAAATTCAAATGCCTGTCAATTTTATTTAACATTTGTTAATCAGGACAATCTGACTTGGAACAAAAAAAAAATTCTGCAGAGGCCCAGGAAGAAATAATGCAGACATGTCTTTGTAAGTAACATAGGACACAAAAGCAAACCTACACAAACACAGGGAGAAAATGCAGACCCCACACATAAGTCACCCCAGCAAAGAATCAAACCTGAGAACCTGCAGCTGTGAAGCAATAGTACTACCACGGCGCCATCAAATATCAAGCATTGCAGCATTTGGAAACCAGTGTTAATTCCACTTCAGACTTACTGTTATAATAATTTCATTCTCCTATATCCAGCAATCACCAGAAAAAAAAATCAAACAAATAAAACTGAAATATGCAAGAAAGCATAACAAAAGCATAATAAAATTAGTAAAATTACCAGCAAAGCAAGCTTTCAAGCAAGATATTTCTGATTTATTTAAACATCTTTGTTCTTTCAGCAAAACAAGAACTTATTCAGAAGTTTAATATTCTATCATGCAGTAAATTTTATTAAAAAGTTATATGGTCCAGAATCATCTGTCCAATCTCTTTGTGCACAAAACACTCTATTTAAGACACAGCTCTTAAGTTAAGCAATTATATGTTAAACCACAGATATTATGAGGAACAGATCAGATCAAATATGAGGCAAAAATCTGCAATTTTTTTATAAATGGTGGTGGGTAGGGAATTCAGGTCTTTAACACCTGCATACAAGGTACAGGGTTCAAGCCTGGGTATCTCTACCCACCACCATTTGTTCTCTCTAGCCACCAGTATATAGTATCTGGGGCATTACACACACACACACTCCTGCTACTAAATCTAGTGACCAAGTAAATGAACGACCCCAGTACAGTCCTACCAGCCCAATGATCAGCTATTAAATCTAGCAACCATGCTGCTACCAGCTACTACATCCTGCACGAGCTAAAGCCCATGACCATGCTGATCCATCAGCGATGACCCGGTACTGTAATCTACATCCTGCACGAGCTAAATCCCGATCAGCTACTAAATCCATCAGCGATGACCCGGTACTGTAATCCTGCATGCTCCTTCACCTACCAGAATCCTTCAATGACCAAACGACCGACCGATCAGCTCCTTCAGTGCATGCTCCTTCACCTACAATTCCGAAGCCCATGCACTAAGTCTCGCAAGTCCTCCGAGAGCAGCTCAGTCCTCTTATTGGCTCTGACTGCGGCTGAAGCAGTCCAGAGCTCCTCTGTGTGGTGTGGTGATGAATCCTGGTATCTCACAGCAATGTTTGCTGGGTACCTGTTTGTCCTTATCCTGACTGCTGGTAAGGCAGTCATGAATTTTTTGTTTAACAGATATTGTTTTGTTTTTTTTCTAGGTGGGAGGGCTGCAGTCCGGTAGGACGAGCTGCCCCTGAGCAGTAGGCAAGTGTCTGTCTGTTCCCTCCACTTATGTTAATACTCATAAACAGAAAATGGTTCAGGTATACTTAGGGACACACCAGGTAGTTTGCAGATAAAATGATATTGTGCAGCATAATCCTACCCCAGAACATGGCCTAGGAGAAACTCATGGATATCACAATTAGTGCTACCACCACTGCCTCCACACGACATGGAAAATTAAGAAAGAAAGTAGCCTAATTCCTAAGATGATCTTGAGAAATATTTGTCAATAGCAACAGCAGTCACAAGCCTAAAAAAAGTGGAAAGAGAAAACTTAAACATTCTTTAAAAAGTACTCCTTATACAATTTAGAACATTTTTGCCTAAATTCTGTTTCTCATCCACGGAGATCATCACAGTTCGTTCACAGCGGGTCATCAAAACAATGACTGCACTCTTCCTCCGTCTTTGTGATGCACATGCAGAGGATTGCTCCTCATCCAGGTAAATACCAGGCCATCCACTTTCTCAAAATAGAACAGCATAGAGGTCCAGCTCCCTGAAATGACAGTGAGGCAGAAAAAGCATAATCTTACACACCTTTGTGCACCGTGCAGGGTACATCTGGCCGGTAGTAGCAGAAGCTGTCATTCTCCCATGTCTTTTCTTAAAATAGACTCACTTTTCACAAGGAATAAAATGTTAGTTTGTGAATCATACCTACAATGTAATTTATGTAGCATGGATACCCAATTGGAGCATTGCCTTATCATACTGATAGAGAACCAACAGTGTGTGTCCAGGTACATTTGTAAGATGCTTACTCATTCAGACCATCAGGTATTGCCAATGGATCAAAAATTGCTCACTTAAAAGATATGAATGAAAAGTATAGGATACAATTGTCGGACTAGAAGCCTTATTAGTACTTGTCAGAGGCTTGGCAACATGATGAAAAGTATTCATGATGTACATGTAACAATCAATTATTTTTGGATAACTGTGAAGACTGGCTGACTTAACAAGTTTTACTTAGTGTGATTTACTGATTTTCCATAGTAAGCAATGAACAATGACAAAAAAAAAAAAAAAAAGAAAAATATATATACCCATTGGGAGCCAGACTTGTCCACAGAACACTAGTAATTGAATTGACACTCATTTGTCCAGACAGTGGTGTGACTACCTGGCTTTTCCCTTTACCTGTGAAGATGTAACCTCAGAGTTGGTAAACAGTGCTTCTGTGTGTAACTTTCAATTGCTGTTTTCATTCAGGAACTTTTGCTCATTTGTACTCACAAAACAGAACTGAAAGTATGTATCAACTTCTCAGTGCAAGACATTTAGAGAAAGCCAGAAATAATGAAGGGGCAAACACCCAAAAATACTGACAGATTCTAAGTATTGCTCCTATAAACTTAGAAAATTTCTGAAATGACAGATTTTGCTTCATTATATATTTTCTGTAGGATATTAAGATTTAAATTCAATTTTCTGTCACTATTTTGTATTACTTAGTGACGTCAGTTCTTGGTGATTTGCAAGGAAACCAAACATTTTATGAGGAACAGACCAAAAATAAAAGGCAAAAATCTGAACAGTTGACATGTATGATTGAAACAAAGAGACAAAGGTGGTCACTTATTTCATGCATTTTTTCCCCTCACTTGTGATTACAGTTGTATGAGATAAGCAGATCACAGAACAGTCAATAGCTTATCAGGGAGGCACATTTATTTTGCATTAATAGAAATATATATACAAATAGAAAAATCCCACAATCCACAGCCCCTCTGAAAAAAGAAAGGGTCCATATTCCCCAGGCCTTCTGGATCTAGGTAGGTGTATCACATTAACAAATTGCCATATGAATTATTGAATTTAAGTAGACTAAACATGACTGATGAAAATAAGGCAAATTACTCCTTCTGAAAGCATTGACAGCAGACTAGTATATAAACAGATTGTTGCTGGAAAAGTGTTTTGTAAAAATAATGCATTTTTACTTTAAATATATGAGTGTTTCTTTTAATAATTGGATTAATTAATTAATTGCTTGATTGTTTTATTGAGTAGAGCTGATAGTATAAAATAAGGTTTTTAGTTTCTATATGTTACTCCTTGAAGGCTTACTGTTGCCGAGGCGCTAGAGGAATAAATTATTTTCCAGTGGCTATTGCTGTGTGGTTCGTTTTTGTAGTATATAAATAGGTTTGGTTTTCCCATTGTTGATGGAGTATCTGCCTACCTGAATATATTAATAGTAAGACAATTTAGTCCTAGTTCCATTCTCTAGTCCTGCATACTCAGGACATCAGGGTGGTATTCATAGAAATTATGCCAGACCATACAAGTGGCCATGTGAACTATGGGAAGGGCTTGTGATCCATGAAGCAACATTCTTGTACAGTGCTATGGATAACAACTGTGTAATTAGTTCACTGCTCAGTATTCCAGAACTACATGCAAATGCAGCAGTCAGTTGGCATAGCCTATATAAATTAGGCCCTTGCACTTCACAGAATAGTTCTCTGGCTTGGAACTTGTGCAGTACAGTAACCAACAGACATCTGCACCACCTAAGTTCAGAGAAGCACAGTGAAGATGCAACACAGCTAGCTGCTTTGCACCCACAGCTTGTCAGTATGATAATCTGAACAGGGCAAAACTAATCCACTTTGCCCTTTTCGGATTGTTGGTATAGATGAATAGTTTAGTGTATATGTGTGTGTGTGTGTGTGGGGGGGTTGTACATGTTTGTGTATGTCTCTGTAACTGTGTGTATGTGGGGGGTATGAGTATGGGGGTGTTTGTATATGTTTGTGTGTGTGTATCTCTGTTTTATCTATCTATGCGTGCAACCATTTATGCAGGAAGTTAAAATATACACACATATATTGTAATTCAGTGTGGTGCTTTTCTCCAGAATAGTGTCTCAAAATTATGTAAATAGTATGTGACAAACATAAATAAAACTGTTGCTTTAAAAATGTAGAACATATTGTGAATATATGTTATAACTAGAACTGCTGCTTTAAGCAGTTAGACACCATTATGCATTAGGCAGAGAGGATTCCTACACGGTTCGGTCAAAAGGTTTTAAGTAAAAAAATTGTGTAATTAAATGATGTACATAAGTGAGGGCTGTAGTCCTACTGATTCAGAGAAGACAGTTTAGAAGGGGAAATGTATGCCTGCAACAACAGTTTTAGATAGTGAACTGCAGTAAGAAGAATCTCTGTGGGTTATACCAGAGAAATCCTGGACATCTTCCTACAAAGGAATCAATAAAAAGGAAAACTTACTTGGAATTACCTGTGTGGTGTGAACAATAATTCCTGCCCAAGAAGAGAATTGTTGAACTTTGTGTGAAAGCCTGTAACCCTCTGTTTATGGGATTTTGGGACTTTGAATGAAATAAGGTACTTTTATATGACTTTCTCTGATTATCGCTACAGAAAGTTAATTTTCTTTGTTGCACTTGTTTGTCTGAAAGGAATCAGCACAACTGACTTTTGTTTCATTTTATAACAAAACGTAGTTTATTTTATGATGTACCACACTGGTGGATACATCTGGCATTTTTGGCACCACTATTTGTGCCAAAAAATCCAGATTTTTTTTCCTTTCACTGCCTATGCAAAGTCGAACCTTTTTGAGTCAATTTACCTTACCTGAAGAAAAAGCACCATGATTTTGTAGATACATAATCAGTCCTGTGGTGTGTGTTGTATTGTTGTTGAGCGGCATGCACCTATGTTATACCTGCTCAAATGCCAAGATGACCACAGATGGGCAATGTACAAAAAATATAACCACTGCAGCTTAGGGAATTGTGGTCATTGCGAGAGCTATGTTGTTATCAGAGACAATTTCACCATTGGAAAATTTGACCAGGGAGAAAAACCCTGAGGTATGTCTAGTGGTCTTCCAACAGTATGTCCACCAGATGGAACGTGACAAGAGTGAATGGTTAGGAGACTGTCAGGTCATTTACTGTGGAGCTTTTAAAGGCCTTCATACACATGGAAAGGACTGACGGACCATGAAAAATTAAAATAACTGTTTATCTGAACTGGTGTTACCTCTAAGACTCTACCTGAAAACTTTTATAGCTGGAGATTGACTCCTAAAGAAAACAATAAGATCACAATTGTGTGATTTAAAAATATGTTAAAATTATGGATATATCCTGAGGGTCAACATACTATAAGTAATATGATAGAAATATTAGTTACTGATAATTTCAAAAGGGCTTTGTCTGTCACTCTATAAAAGTTGGAGCTTCAAAGTGACCACAAGGATACTGAATATGTTGCACTAGTAGAAAGATTGTTAAGGAATGAAACTATGTTTAAAACTGAACAATTTATACTTACGATAACACTTGTGTCAAGGAGCTGTGGAATACGACAAACTGTCTACACAGATAGTAGAGTCAGCCATTTTTGTACTGTGCTACAGCAAAGTTTATTAAAGTACAGTTTTGTACCTTCCATAAATGTAGATGTTCGAGTGCGCATACAGCTGCAGTCATCACACTTGGGTTATCCTGCCGTCAGGCAGGTCCACGGTCGGCCGAATTCCAAAGTCTAGGTCCGGCGTCGGTTGTCGTCGCTTCTTCCCTGACATCAGTGTGGCAGGGGTATAAAAGAGGCAGCCGACGCCATTTTCTTCAGTTTTTCTTGCCCCAGATGTCAGGTGCCCCCAGAAAGGAAGGCAAAACATGATGTTATGCAAACATACATAAGTAGATAAATCAAAACAGTAGTTGCAAGCAAATACACCATAAAGGAATACCCCAAATAGGTTGTATGATAAAGGTGTTTGGCACAAGCCCTGTCCTAAGAAAGGATGGAGGGAGGGTAACCTGGACTGCAGCTGTATGCGTACTCGAACATCTACATTTATGGTAGGTACAAAACTGTACTATGTTCATCGTGCATACAGCTGCAGTCATCACACTTGGGTAGAATCCCAAAGCTAAGTAAGGGTGGCTGGTACTAAGCGGAATTAGGAGGGGCTAGAATGCCCTGCAGGACTGCTGTGGCAAAGCCCGCTCTAGATTTTGAGTATAGTGGAAGGTGGTAGTGCTTGGAGAAAGTGTGCACTGAACTCCAAGTTGCTGCTTACAAAATGTCCTTGGTAGGGACCCCCCCCCCCCTGAGGAAAGTTGCTGAGGTAGCTGTAGCCCTGGTGGAGTGGGATCTGATGTATACAGGCACTGATTTTCCATGAAATGAATAACAAAAGCGTATGCAGTGAGCTATCCATTTTGAAATAGTCTGTTTGGAAATAGCCTTTCCTTGAGCACCTGTAGCATAGGACACAAAGAGCTGCTCAGATTTTCTGAATGACTTTGTTCTGTCCAGGTAATAATGAAGTTGCCTATGAATGTCCAAGGAATGTAGTAGCCTCTCTCCTTTGTTCTGTGGATTTGGATAAAAGGTAGGTAAAATAATAGTCTGATTCAAAGCCACACTGGATACTACCTTTGGCATGAAGGTAGGGTTGGTTCGTAAGGAAACCCTGTCCTGATGGAAAATGATGAATGGTTGCACGGCCATGAGGGCCTGTAGCTCCGAAACCCTGTGTGCTGTGGTAATAGCCAGAAGGAAGGCTGTTTTCCATGACAAGTATTGTAGCTCTGCAGTAGCAGCTGGCTCAAAAGGAGGCAGTGTCAGCTTCTACAATACGAAGTTGAGGTCCCAAGCTGGAGCTGGTGGTTTCCGTGGGGGTTGTATATTTTTTGCCCCTCTGAGGAACTGCCTTAAAAGAGGATGTGAGAATAAAGGAGGATCCGTATTGTACTGTGCTGAAATGGCTGAAGCGTGGATCTTGATGGAAGAGAAGGAAAGGCCACTGTTTAACATCTCAGCTAGGTACTGTAAAATCTGAGGTATATTTATTACCCAAGGATTCTGACCCTTAGCTTGATTCCAGGAACAAAATCGTTTCCATTTGGCGGAGTAGGTTTTTCTAGTAGAGGGTCTCCTGGCCTCCAAGATGACTTCCTGTACCTCCTTGGAGAGGAGGGTCTGTTGGCAAATTAAGGTATTCTCCATGCAGCTAGATTTAGAGTTCTGAGCTGGCTGTGAAGGGTCTTGTAATTGTGCTGGGACAAAAGAGGAACTTGTGGAAGGATCCATGGTGGTGAGTGTGACAGGCTCTTTAGGAGAGGATACCAGTGCTGTCGTGGCCAGTCTGGAGCAATGAGAATAATTTGTGGCCTCTCTGCTCTGGTTTTTAATAGGACTTTGGCCAGTAGAGGTAGAGGCGGGAAGGCATAGACTGTCAATGTTGTCCAATTGAAAGAGAGTGCGTCCACTTTCCAGGCCTGTGGATGATAGGTCCTTGAGCAGAATTTCTCCAACTGGTAATTTCTGTGGGTAGCAAATAGATCTATGTCTGGCTGTCCCCATGCCTGAGTTATCTTTGAGAAGACTTGAGGATGCAACTTCCATTCATGTGGGTCTGTCATATTTCTGCTTAAGTTGTCTGCCAGTGTGTTTTCCTTTCCTGGCAGGAATTGTGCCTGTAGTTGAATTTGTAATTCCAGTGCTGTGTTCCACAGGGTCATGGCTTGCCTGCACTGGGGGGGTATGAATGCGTTCCCCCCGGTTTGTTTATGTACCACATGACTGTGGTGTTGTCTGTCCTTATTAATAGCTGGCCTGGATGCAGTAGGTCTTTGAAGGTCATAAGAGCATTTTGCATGGCTAGCATCTCCTTTTGGTTGATGTGTAGGTGCATCTCTTTTTGGGACCATTTTCCCTGAATGCACTGACCTGCCATGTGTGCTCCCCAGGCGTAGTCTGAGGCGTCTGTTGTGATGATTTGAGTTGCTTGTGGTAAGCAGAAAGGAAGACCCGTGTTTCTTTGGCATGCTTGAGCCCACCACAAAAATTCCTTTTGAAGGCATGGAATGAGTGGTATAATTGTTTCCAAGCTGTGGCTGTGTTGAGACCATAAGTTTTTTAGGTACCATTGTAGTTTCCTCATATGAGTTTTGCAAATGGTATTAGTAGGATACAAGATGCCATGAACCCCAGAGCCTGCAGGAATTTCCTTGCAGTTAGCCTGGTTAAAGTTGCCATTTTGTTGAAGTATTGAAACAGTTGCCCTTGTTTGTCTGGCATGAGGTAGGCCATCTGGGTCATTGTGTTTAAGCTGGCACCCAAGAAAATTATCTGTTGAGAAGGTATTAGTTTTGATTTATTTTTGTTCACTGTGTACCCCAGGCAGTTTAACAGTTTTATTACAAATGCCAGATGTTGCAGTAGAATGTCCTTGCTGTCTGCTTGGATCAGGCAGTCGTCCAGATATGGGTAGATTTGGATTCCTCGTTGTCTGCAGAAGGCAATTACTGATGCCAGGCATTTCGTAAACACTCTGGGCGCAGTAGTTAAGCCAAAGGGCAATGTAGAGAATTGGTAATGGGTTGAACCTGTAAGAAATCTGAGGTATCTTCTGCAATCTTGTTTGATAGGGACATGTAGGTATGCCTCCTTGAGGTCCAGCGTTACCAGCCAAGACTCCTTGCCCAGCATGGGAAGAAGCTGCTGTAATGTGAGCATCTTGAATTTTGGTACCTCTAGATATGTGTTTAGAATAGATAGGTCTAAGATGGGTCTCCAGTCTTTGTCCTTCCTTGGTACCAGAAATAGCCATGAATAAAAACCTTGACCTTGTTCTTTTGCAGGTACCTCTTGAATTGCTGTCATATCCATGAGAGCGGAAATTTGCCTTTGTGCCTCTGCCCATTGATTTTGTGGCAGGTTTGGCATGCCTCTCTTTTTTGGAAGGGTGTGAAAGTGGAACCTGTAGCCTCTGTCTATAATATCCAGAATCCATTTGTCCTTTGTAACAATATGCCAGTTTTTTGAAAATAAGGCCAGTTTTCCGCCCAAAGGTGCTGCCATTATAGCTTTGTTTGGCAGGCATAGGGGAAAGTCATTGCGTCTGTTTTCTAAATGACTGTGGTCTATCTTCTCCACCTCTTGGGGCTGGTGTTTGCCACTGTCTAGCTCTGTAAGATCCTTGAGGTTGTCCTCTACCCCTTAGGCGTCTGTATCTGCCCCTTTGGGGTCTGTCCATGGCTGGAAAGGACCAATTTTCTGAAGGCCAGTTTCTGCTGAAGCGTGGAGGCTGTACCTGCAGGAAATCTTTAACTGTTTGCATAGATTTCGCTTTTTCCTCCATTTTCTTTAGTACCTCCTCAGCTTTAACACCGAACAATACATCTTTTTGTAGTGGTGCATCTAATAATTTTGCTTTGACATGATCTGGTAAGGTTTGCTCTTTGAGCCAAGCATGTCTACGTATGACAGACCCCGTGACAGCAGCTCTACATGAGGCCTCTAAAGCATCAAAACCACACTGCAAGGTATGTTTCCCCACTTGTTCTGCTCCATGCAACAAATCCTGCAACTCTTTCAAGTCAGGTTGTTCTGTTCGCGTCATTTTGCTTTTCAGCTGAGATAGCAAGAACTGTTGGTATTTTAACATATGAAATTGACAGTTTAATGCCCTCATGGTTAAAGTGGCTGATGTATACACCTTTTTCCCCCACCTTTCTAATGCTCTGAAATCTCTCTCTGAAGGTAAAGGGTTTTTAGCAGTAGAGGCCTTAATCCCCTTGGGACCCTGTGAAATTGTTTCTGGGTCAGCAGTATGGCTTTTATAAAGGAACTGGTGGGAATCAGGAACCCGGTAATATCTGTCTGGTTTAACAGGGCCTGGAGGTAATGAGTCTGGATTAAGACTGGCTTCTGCGTACACATCATCCAAAATATCTAAGACAGGAGGAATAGCCAGGGGCCTATGCTGGGGAAGTAGTAGAAATTCCCTGAGCCTTTTCTTGGAATCTGAGTAATCTTGGCCTTCCCAGTGGAAGTGCTCTCTCAATGTATGCAAGGTTTCCCCAAAAGAGTAGTCCTCAGGGGGGGAGACCGAGGGAATAGACTCCTCAGCATCAGAGTCTTCAAATGGGGAATAGGCGTAATCCTGGTCCTCAGAATGGTTTGAGGTAATAGAAGCCTGGTCTGAGGAAGGGTAGTCTTCCTCCAACCTGGGTCTTTTGTCTGAGGGGGGTTGAGAACCCCTGATGAGAGTAATCAAATCCTCAGCCATTTTAAGCATCTGTTTCTTAGGCATGGGTCCTTGAGTGGGGGTCTGAGGACCCTGTTTTTTGATTTTCATTGCAGTTTTAGATTTAGTGAACAATTTAATAGAGGAGGTGGTAGGCCTGAAAACGCCTTCAGAAATGGCAGGCCTCGCTAAATTTTCGGTTTCCCCACCAAGAGTGGCGTCAGTATCTGCAGTGGGAATGGAGACCGAGGATCCTGCGACTTCAGGTACTGAAGTCGCCGGTAAAGTAGTTTCATCGGTAGTCAGGGGCTGCGTAGGTGCCTCGTTGAAAACCGGAGAACCGGTAGTCAGCCTAAGCGTGATCGCAGTACTCGGTGCAGGCCTCGGATGTCTGTCCTTATCCTTGCGTTTTTTGCCTAAAACTGGCGTCGGTGCATCCGACGACATGATATAATTCATTTTTTTGCCAAAATAATGAAGGGCGAACTCCGCCCGGCGCTTAATAGTGCGCTTGTTAAACCTAGCACAAAAACGGCAGGCCGAGATGTCGTGGTCTGGCCCTAAGCAAGGTATACAGTAAGAGTGAAAATCCTTATGCGGTATTTGCTTCCCACAAGAAATGCAATTATTAACTTTGTCTGACATCGGTCTGAGGCAAGAAAAGTTTCCCCAACAGGGTACTTAGCTTTAAAGAAGACTTCGGCTGAAATGCTATTCATAAATCTCAGGAGCTGGCCGACCGGCACTTGCGAACTGCTTCTGGCACTGCGCAGCAAGAAAGACTGAAGAAAATGGTGTCGGCTGCCTTTTTATACCCCTGCCGCATTGACGTCAGGGAAGAAGCAACGACAACCGACGCCGGACCTAGACTTTGGAATTCGGCCGACCGAGGACCCGCCTGACGGCAGGATAACCCAAGTGTGATGACTGCAGCTGTATGCACGATGAACATCTGCAATGTCTTAAATGTTGGCAGTAAGCTGCTTGGATTACTGAACTCAGACAGTATTGCCCACATATAAAGTCATATATAAACTTACAATTTGTAGAAAGAAACCTTTCTAAAACTGCATTTAAAGTTATATCTATTCATGGTGAGGGAAAACATCATTCCATTAATCAAGCAAAAATACAAACTGTTTGGGAAAATAGTTCATCATGTAATTCCCATTTTAACACAATATGATAGAGAAAATGTCCCCCTTTTTAATTATTTATGGATGCAAAAAACGGTCCTTCTTTTGACAGATCACCTTATCAGTGTGATGAGGGGAGTCCACAAATGAACAAATCTACAGGGATTCATGTCAATCTATTGAAGATGGTTTTGAAAAACACAAATAAACAGAAACCAGTTAGCCAAAACCACCATCAGCAAACATTAAAACATTTTGTGTGACAACTCCAAGGTCACACAACAGTGGAGAAAAAAGTAATCTTAATTTTTGTCAAATGCAGTTTTGGTGAACTGGCTTTGGTTTCTTTGTGCCCGCTAAAATTGTCTTCAATGAATTGACATGCTCCCCTTCGACAGACTGACATGCTTCCAGCTACAGAATTACCCCTAACCTGCAAAAGGGGTGGGCAGAGCAACATCTAGACTCGTTTACAAGAGCATATAAACCAAAGATTAAAAAAAAACCCAATGTAAATAGCCCCAAAGATATTAATTTTTTTAAGGTTACAGAGAAGAGAACCTACAGATTACCAAAAGCCTATTTAAAGAGAGAGATATATTAACACACATCTATGTCAGAGCAATTGGTAAAAACAGATCCAGCAGAAGGAAGGGAGTTACATAGTAAAATATTGCAGCCTGAATGTGTTGACTTGAGGAACTAAGGAGAATGAATTACTTACTGAACAGTATATTTCAAAGAAATTGTTAGGAAGTATGAAAATTCATAATCTGAGAAGAATTCTACACTTTCTTGTGCAACTAAAACAGATGCCTGTGGTGGTGCAGCGGTGGCATTGTTGCCTCATAGCAAGAGGATCTCCCATTCAATTCTCAGCTAGTGTTCGGGGAGTGCCTTCTGTGTTGAGTCTGCATGTCCTCCCCATGGGTCGAGTGGTGTTCCGACAGACATGCATGAATGGGCGTGCCTTCGTTGAAGGTTGGGCATCGAGCTGGCAACTCGGCACCATCAAAATCTACTGCCAATCATTAGCGGACCGGAGTTCCGCTGTGGCGACCCCTAACCGGGAAAAGCCGAAAGACAACAACAACTGTGCAGCTAAAACAGAAAGCCCCCCAAACTGGAGAATTCTAAGCAGAAGGTAAGTACCGAGATGGAGAAACCCATCAATTAAAAAGGATTTACTATTGTAGTAAAAGAGAATAAACAGTACCTAGTCAGAGTTATAAACCCATTTCTGTCAGTGTAAAACACAAAACTCAAGTAAAGAAATACTCTAGGCAACAGGCATATGTACTCTGCTTACCTCACCAAGAGATACCCACAGGCAGAGCCTGTGAGACTGACAGTTATGTAAAAGGAAAACATTTGCCAGTTAGGGAGTAACAGCAATGACCAGGTGAGGTAAGCAGAGTACATATGCCTGTTGCCTAGAGTATTTATTTACTTGAGTTTTGTGTTTTACACTGACAGAAATGGGTTTATAACTCTGACTAGGTACTGTTTATTCTGTTTTACTACAATAGTAAATCCTTTTTAATTGATGGATTTCTCCATCTCAGTACTTACCTTCTGCTTACAATTCTCCAGTTTGGAGGGCTTTCTGTTTTAGCTGAACAGAAAGTATAGAATTCTTCTCAGATAACAGAAGATACAAAATTAAATGATGAATCTATGGCCATGGACAGCAGGTTATACTCAAATGAAGAGATAGATGCCAGGAGAAGATGAAAACAGATTGTCATGGGCCCAAAAGAGACAGCAGACAGCCACCTCTACAATCCCTTCCATGTGTCAAAATCCTAACCTACTGGAATCTTCCTTAGAAATACTTAATTTTCACCCAAATTAAATGAAACACCAGGAGCACAGTCTAATAACCCCAAAAACTGCAACCATGACAAGGAGAAGGTCAAGTCCACAGATATGTTCCAAGATGGCTGCACACTGATCAACAGCTTAATTTCAGGTCTCCCAGTGTAAAAAAAAAGAAACAGAGAAAGGATCCAGTAACTCTGCCAGATTTAGTTTACGGGCTATTAAGTACACTGCCTAGATGACAGCAAAGAAGAAACTTAGAGAGCTGAAAGAAAATCAATTAGAAAAGAGAACGAAAACACTGACTGGAAAGAATCCGGCAGATTTTCAGAAAAAAAAAGAAGTTCAAGCTGCAGCTCTAGTGCAAGACACATTTCTTCCAGTAATCTAGGAGAAAAAATAAATCATATGTCCTCAGAGCTAATTAAAATAAGTGAAATATTGAAGGAATATATCAACTCAAATAACAAAAGACTGGAAAATGGAAGAAGCTTTAAACAGCAACTCAAATGAACTGATAAAACTGCAAAAATCAGATGTGAAAATGAAGAAAAGGCTCACTGAGTATGAGACTTTTAAGAAGAACCATTTCAAAAATGTTAAAGTTAGAGGGCACAGCATGCAGAGAAAACCTGACGTTTTCTGTTGTACCAAAGATACTGGAAGGAACAGACGATATTAATTTTATGAAGACACAAATAAGCAACTTGACTGGTATTCCACAACAGGATTTGTCAATTAAAAAGGCATGCCATGTGTATGCTCCAAACCTGCACAGTAGAAAGCACTCTGCATGTACCGCCATTCAAGGCTGAACCAAATCCTGAAGTGAACACGAATAGCCAGCATGTGGGAAAAAGGCACAAAAAAACAAAAAACGTTTGGATTAAGCCAAAAGGCTAAACCCTTTTATTGTCCATACAGGTTTCAGTTGCAAAGCCTTCATCATTGGAAAAACATTGTAAAACAAAACACACAATCCTACCTAAATAGACCCCCCCACTAATAGAAAAATAGCCCTGCCCACTACAACACCAAAAATCACTCCTTCCATAAGACACAAATGACAGTTCAGAAAAGTTAGACTGTAACCAAATCAGCACCAATCTAAGAAAGTAATATACATATAAATATGCACCAAGATATATAATTTCCAATAGAGAATAAAAAAGATAGAACTGTGCAAACCTGATCTAGACAAAATAGGTCCCATAAAAAAATGTTATTAAGAATGCATCATTATAAGTGGTCATTAAGTCCAGGGGGGAATAGCCCCCCAACTTAATGATCCAATATTTTTCTTTTTTTTTAGGATACTGTGCCATCCCTGTTTATTGTTTATATTCCCAGTAATTCTATCAATAATCAGGAAATAGAATTCTCATTGGTATGTGTCATACAATGTCTATACAATGCATTGGTTTCACGCTTGTTATGAATATCGCTATGGAGTTCAGACATTCGTGTTCTAAGTGTACGTGATGTCTGACCAACATAAAAGGATGAACACTTACAAGTGGCCAGAGAGATGACCCAGTCAGTCCCACAGTTCCCAAAAAACTTCATATCATAAACTTTGCTGGTGTTTTTGCTGATAAACTGTTTGAGTTTACTAACATATCGGCACGATGAACAATGTTCACAGGGAAACATACCAATCAAATTATCCCCGGATACTGTTAGTTGTTTATAAATAGCACCTCCACTGCCGGTATGTTTAAAATGGGAAAAGTGGGACCCCAATGTTTTGCCCTTCCTAAATGAAAACTGACATGTGGTCCCTAACACTGTCCTTAAGTCATCATTAGCCAATAGAATATTCCAGTGTTTATGTATAGTATCTCTAAGAGTGTTAATGTTGTGCCCCTAGGTGGTTACAAACCTAATGGTGTCAGCAGGGTCTGCTCTAGTTTTGGTTTTATATTCCAATAAAGAATTCCTATCCTGACAACTAGCCCAATTACTAGCTGATATAATGTCAAATTCCCTGTATCCCCTATTTCTGAACCTGTCACAAAGATCTTGGTGTGACAGATCATAATCCTGCATGGTGGAACTAATTCTCTTCATACGGAGAAATTGAGATTTGGGGATGTTGCGGATGGTATGGCTGTGATGTAAACTAGTAGCATGGAAACTATTGTATTGGGGGTATTTGCAGAATACTCTAGTACTTAGAGTATTATCCACATTCCACCGAACAGTGACATCCAGAAAATTGATTTCATCAACATCCATATTTAGAGTGAATTCAATACCCCATTTATTTTCGTTCAGGTATCGAACAAACTCATCCAAATAAATTTGTATCAGCCCGTATCTTCTGGTAATAAAGCTCATAGAGAGACTTTGCCAGTGAAAGCTTTTCCAGTGTTCCAAAGGAACATGCTTGAGAGACAGAAAAAGCAAAAAAGTGACTAGATGATTTTGGACTTCCTTGGACTTGAACTAGAGTCTGGAGATGGAGATGAATAAGAAGACCAGCAACTCTGAAATTAGTGAATAAATGTGAGATTATAAAGCATCAATCACATTTGTGAAATATATATATTTTGTGGTAGTAGATGTGGTGAGCTTGTATACTAACATAAAGCATGAAGATGGAAAGATTGCTATTAAGCATTTTATGGGTAATGAAGATGCTGTTGACTATGTATTGGAATTGTTTGATATATGTTTAACTAACAATATGTTTGAGTTTAATGGATCCATGTACAAACAGAAGCAGGGTACAGCCATGGGGGCAGCTTTTGCCCCCAGTTATGCTAATGTATTTATGGGATTTTTTGAAAGTAAACATATATATACTAATGTTTTTTTCAGGAAATATGTGCACAGATACTATCGTTATATTGATGATTTACTGTTTATTTGTCGAGGGGGGCAACAAGAACTAAGTAAATTCTTAACTGAGATACAGGATAATATCATGGGTATAAAGTTTGATGGGTTACAAAAAGGTCAAAAGGTGCAATACTTAGATATCTCATTAATAGGCAATAAAGGGTATAAATTGGAATATCAAATACACAGGAAATTTCAAGGAAGTGGTTCCATACTGCATGGCAGCAGTCATCATCCAGTGCATATAATGAAGGCAATTCCCTATACAGAGTTGAATAGGGTAAATAGATTGTGTAGCAATTCCATTATCAAAGAAAAGGAGTTTATACAAAGTTGTGAGAAATTTAAAGAAAGAGGTTACGATCAATATAATTTACAGGAAAGTCTAAATAAGGTAAAAAAATGTGGAAAGTATTATGGTGGGGGGACATGGAAGACACCACAAGAAAGTAAAGAAGATGTATATTTTGTGTCTACCTATTCAGTAGTATCAGACAGTATTAGAGAACATGTTTTAAACAGCTGGAATTTATTTAAAAAAGAAGTAGACCATCTATCGAAAAAGAATGTTGTTTTTTCCTATAAAAGAGGGAGAAATATACAAGACTTTCTGGTACATAGTAGGTTTAGAATGGCATGCGTGCCAATGTATTCACAAGTTATAAAACAGGGAACTAAAAGATGTGGTAAATGTACTATTTGTAAGTTTATTGTACAACAATTTTACAAAATTAATGGTATTCCAGTTGAAACTAAGGGAATATATAATTGTAATTCAACAGCGGTGGTGTACGGAATTGAATGTCCATGCAAAAAGTTTTATGTGGGAGAGACAAAAAGAACATTAGCATGTAGGATTAAGGAACATGTTAGGGACATTTTGAAAAATAAGGAAACTAGCCCTTTGGCAGGGCACTTCCAAAAATATCATGGGGGTAATTTGAAGGTTACAGTGCTAGATAGCATTGAAAATACGATGTATTTAAATGATAAGTGTATAAAACAAATATTAAGGAAAAAAGAATTATATTTTATATTAAAATTTAATACGCTTAAACCGAATGGTTTGAATTATGATTGTTCATGGGAAGAGCTTGTTGTAATAAGTGTAGTTTCAAAATATACAGTGTTTTATGCATTTTTATTATTTTTTTAAAAACATTGAATGTTGTGATTGATTGAATAATTGGATGCAATTAATTTATGAGAGAGTTGTAGTTGTTTAAAAGGGAGGGAAACTGTTCAGTGTAATGAATAATTTACTCTGTAAAGGCTATTTGCCGAGGTGCTAGAGAAGAGAACAGAAGTGTGTTTCTTGTGTTATTGGATATAACTACATCTTATTGGATTAAAGCTTTCTACAAGTTGCTACGGAGTCCTTCTTTGTGGTATAACAAGAATTGTTCGTGAGTGTTTTGTGGTTTTGCAATTTGTGAAATATAGTTTAGTAAGAAAAGGGGAAATATTGGACATTTGTTGACTTTGTTAAACTTGTGAGGGACCAAAGGTGTATATCCCACTTCGTGTCATTAATGCTCAGAAGGAAAAAAAGTAAATTTAAGTAAAACAATTTTGCTCTTAACAGTATTTGTATAAAACGTTTAATGATATAAATTGCATGTTGTACAGTAAAACTGTATATGATAAAGATACTAAAGTTTATAAGTGCTTTTTTCTCTGTTTTAGTCTTTAGAAGTGCAGGCATTACAATGTAAAAAGAGAAGAAAGACTGGGCAGGACAAAAGCATGTTTAAATGAATATGCTGTAATCTTGGGTTGTTGAAGTGGAATGGGTTGTAAAGGTGTAGACATTATAATATATGTAGAACTGATATGTTTTCTCTTACTTTTGCATAACTGAATGGTTAAGGTCATTGTCTTAATCTAATAAGTATTTTTGTGTAAGCAAGTAAATAAAAGAATACAGAATGTAACTAAAGTTTTCCTTTAGCAAATAAGCATTCAGCTTGAAAAGTCTGTAGCTGAGGGCAGATATACATTTCATTCTTAGGTTTCCATGGAGCTAAGCTGACTGGTATGCAATAAAAAAGATCACTTTTAAGGTTAAAGTTAATGTTTTTTGAAAACATATAAGCTGTTTTCACATCTAGGAGTAGAATAAAGATAAGACAAGAACAGACATCAAGCAGTCAGTGTAAGTAGAAGCACAGGCTGTAACATGCTACTTTCCATGGATAACCTTAATTTTAGGATAGGTTTTGCTTGTGTGTGCAGCTGTAGATATAAGACAATTGTTCCTATCAGGAGGGTTAAACTTCATTATTTTAAGATGTACATATGTGTGTTTGCTTTAAAGGAAAACTCCACCTCCTACAGTTTAACTCAATCATTAGTCTGTTTTTCTCTGTACAGTATGATTCCAGTATTGGGTAGGTATCAAAAACCTGCATGCACTTTATAAACCTTTCATTTCCTTGCCTTGGAATCAAAGGAAGGGAAAGCCCATCTTTTTTAAGTTTAACTTCTCACATACTTTACAGAGAAATTTGTCTCCAACTACATGACATACCATAGATATAGAGAAATCTGTACTTTATTCTGCCAGGTACTACTGTCAATCCTATATGGGCAATTAGCCTGCTGCTGTAAAAAAAAGAGAAAGCTGTGAAACATTTTCAACTGCCTTTATTGCAGACAGGAGGAGGACTTACACTGATTCACAGCTGCAGCCAATGTAGCCATGCCTTTCATAGCAAAACAAAGTAATTAGATCAGTCAGAGGTATAAAGGCTTACACTTACAGAAGTTGCATCACAGTATTGAAATGCTAATATTTAAATGATGATTATTTATACTACTTTAAATGTAGTGTAAAAGATTTCTGTGACATTTATAGAAAAGTCAGAAAATGTGTTTCTTGTAAAGTATCAACTCATTTATCATTTTCAAGCCCCCTATACACACACACACACACACACACAGAACAGAACTGCCCAAATTAAGACTGCTCTGCAGAAATAGACAGGTGGCAATTCTATCATGTATGTACACTGATACACTGTCTATAAAAGGGTCTTTTATGCTTTTTGTGTCATCCTTCCAGAGGGGGATGCATATATAATATAATTATCCCCCTTTTCTTTTGTGAAGCCATACAACATTCACTTCCTGATTCCTAGTCAGAGAGCAGTAACATTTTACAGCACTGTGAGCTGTGCAATATGCTTGCATGCAATTTGTTATATATAATAAAATTAATATTATATATTTACACATTATTAATGTATGCATACTAATAAATGTTAATGTTTTGCTTATTCACTGTCATACCTTAGTTATGTCTTGTACATGCAGTCATTGCCAAATATCTTTATGGCAGTATTTGGTTTTTCTCCTTTTCATTGTTAAATGTATTTCTTACTTGTTATTGTCTTTGCTACTGTAGCCCAGGTCGTGGCCGAAAAGGATCCCAACCAGGACTAGTTCACTTACCTGGCTAATAAAATATCAATAAATACAAAACAGAAAAAGTGGGGAAACAAGACAGAAATCATTAAGGAACTAGTAAAGCACTTTTTAATTCTGCATCATTCATGAGACAAATACACAACAAACCACTTGCCATTGAAGGCACTGGAAAATAGGAGACAGACTTTGAAGTCGTTTCCTTACCAGTAGCTGTCAGCTGTACATGATACAGAAAGGATCATTTACTGCAGTGAGAGTTTTCACACCACAGGAACAAAAGGTGGGGAAGAGTTTGTCAATTCCTTTAGAACTACAAAAGTATCCTTTTACAAAATTCTTTCATTTAACTACTTTCTTTTGCTGGAAGTAGCTAACAGCTATTTATAGTATAGAGCGAGCTCTGACAGCCAAATACATGAAGTTCATTCAAGGAAACAGTGAAGTAGCACTGTTATAGTAGGTGGGTTAGATGACAATGCTTCACACTCCTCCCATTCTACCTTAATGGTATGAGAAAACAATACAACTTCCTTATGTCTAGCATAACACTTCTAAAGAGGACTTGAAATATATTCTTGGAAGAAGAAATGAAAGCAAAAAACAAAATCACACCATCATGGCAGGCTCCACTGGCCACCAAACACATTAAAATTGTAAAAGAAGCAATTGGAGTGAGTTTGAGATATTAACATAGCTCAGAAAATAAAGATACCATGAAAAGAACATGTGTTTTTGAGTTATAAGGTGGAGTTTTCCTTTAAGTTAACAGGTAATGAGGGTGGTGTGTGTGTGTGTGTGTGTGTGTGTGTGTGTGTGTGTGTGTGTGTGTTGGAGGGTTTTCATTAAAACAAAAAGTCTTGTAAAATGTGACATAGTTCCAAATGGAGATGACAGGAAATAACTGTATAAAAGATCAACCTGCCAACCATTAGTGGATGAAAACATAACACAAAATCTGTAAATAAACATTTAAAAAAGCAGTCAAATATAATAGTTGGGAGTAATAACTTCTTATAATGGTTACACTAAGCATATTTTGGAATGTGAATGACTTCACAGGTATAGACAAAAAGGAAAGAGTACTGAATTATATTAAGAAATGCAAACTGCAAATAGTGCTACAGCAGACATACTTGGAAAGACATGAGCATGTCAATTTGATATAAAAAAGATTTCAAAAGGGATATTCAGCAGGGTATCAGGGACAACGGAAAAAAGGAATACCAATTGCTAGAGGAGCTCTAATATTGACATGAGAAGTAAAAAAGATAATGGTAGATTTGCAGTAGTAAGGGAGGAGGATTATATAGGCATGTACTTATATTCCACCTAAAACTGCTATTATGGAGCTTAAGAAAATTTTGGGAGAGATAATCAGCGTTCATCAGGGAATATTACTGATAGGTGGGGACTGGAATTTGATTTGCAGCAGTGAAGCTATATCTGGGGGACACAGACGGGAACATGTAAAAGAGAGTATATTTCTGAAGAAATTTATGAAAATATTTGGAATAGATGTGAATTCAGTAGTAGAAACTCAGCGAGAGAAAATTTACATATTATTCCCCAAGGTACAATATCTGAGCTAGACTAGACAGAAATTATATTTCGCAGGAACATGTGCATTTTATTGAATACCTTGACACACACATCCAATAACTATTTCAGATCATGCAACAATAACAACCAAGATAAAAATGCAGGGTAAGTAAGTAAAAATGAGACACGCTTAGGGGGCCTATAACAACATACCCTGTAGAAGTATTAGAAATATTTCAGAAATTTTATGAAAATTTGTATAAAGGAAAGAAATATGGAAATCAAGAAAAGGTACAAATGGAAATGTTTATGGAAGAATTAAATATGCCAAAGCTTGAAGTAGATGAGGCTCAATTACTAACAGTTAGGATAGGAAGGGATGAGATAAAAATGGCTATGTATAACCAATCTACAGGAAAGTCCCCAGGAATAGATGGCATTCCTGTGAAAGTTTGGAAGTTAGGAGGGAAAAACTGATAAAGATCTGAAAGGTTTTGTTTAACAGTATTTTAAGAGGAGGAGAAGTACCAGCATCCTGGAAGAGGGCGATGGTAACAGTAATTCCTAAAGAGGGTAAAGATCCATCTGATCTAACTTCATACATGCTCATTTCAATACTAAACCACAGTTATAAAGTGTTTATGTCCATAATGGCAAAAGTGATACCAAAACTGATAGATATGGATCAGTGTGCTTTTGTGGAGGGGAGGCAAGTATTTGACAATATTAATAGAACATTGATGATCCAGGGGGAAGCAGAATGTAAGAAAGTACCACTTTTATTGCTGGGTCTTGATGCAGAGAAAGCATTTGACAGAGTAGACTGGGAATTCATGAGCAGGGCAATGAAAGCATTTGCTTTCCCTGATACAATCATCAGATTGATTAGAATATATGAGGGATCAGAGGTGTGAATTAAAGTGGGTGGGGGTTCTCTCCGATAATTTCTGCTCGAGTAGAGGAACTAGGCAGGGTTGTCTGCTTTCCCCTTTGCTGTTTGCATTATATTTAGAACCACTGGCAAAGAAAATAAGGGACTCAGAAATTCAACTATATAACTAGTATGGCAGTCAGGAAAAGCTGACTATTTGCAGACGATATTATTTTATACATGACAAAATCAGAAAGGGACATTACAGTGTTGTGAAACATTTTAAGACAGTTTCAAATCTTCTTGACATACAAAATTAATGAAGCTAAAACAAAAGCAATAGCGGTAAATTATGTACCCACACAAGAAATGGTCCAACAATAGTCATATTTATGGGGACATGATAAATTGAAATATTTAGGAGTATGGATTAGAAATGACTCTGTGGTGGCAGCTAAGGGTATGTGGGAAGAGACTAAACAGACGATAATTACAAAAATTGAGAAACTGGAAGTTTTGTTATATTGATATGGATACTAAGATACAAACCATTAAAATGCTTTTAGTCCCTTTAGTCTTATACATAGGTCAGGCATACTTTTATCAAGTGGAGGAGAAATTGTGGATAGCAAGTAAAAACAAGTTGAAGGATTTTATCGGAGAATGAAGATAGCAAGGGTCAAGTGAGATAAGCTGATTCTACCAATAGAACAAGGTAGACTAGGATTACCTAATTTGAGGGGGTATTTTAGAGCAACACAGTTAAGGCTCTTATACATAGCACAAGCAGAAAACTATAATTCAAAGTGGAAAGGAATGATGCTGATACAGGAAGGAAACTCAAGAAATAAAGAGAGATTGGGATTTTAGATGCAGACTCTTAAAGAGAACAACCAAAATCATACAGAGTATTATATTTATAAAACAGCAGGGAGTATTCTAAGAACGAAACCAGAACGAGAATGGAGAAAAGAGATTTTGCCAATAGGGTAGACTGTGGTCAGGGATACAGATAACAGGCAAGAGGGGGCTGGAATTTATTGGAGAAAACTGGCAAAGGAACCATGGTATTGGGAGTAAATAACTAGAAAGGAAAAGGTAATAGAACAGGAAGAGGCTAAGAATTTATTTGGACTGCAGAGTAGAGATTGTCTTCCCTCTTAAGGACTGATATCAGAGTATAGGCAAAGAGAAAGAAATAGGGGACTCATAAATGAAAGACCAGCACTGGTAGAGTTTTTAATAGAACCTAGAACAAAAGCTGCCATTAAAAAAGAAATAATTAGTAAAGCATATAAAACATTGCATGATAATTATAAGTATCAGTCAGAGGAGCTTAGAAAGGATTGGGAAGAGAGAGAATGGATAAGCAATTCACAAAGAAACAATGGGGGGAAATATGTATATCTCCCAAACATGCTACAAAGTCTAGAATATTTAGGATCTTTGCCTGGAAGTGTTTACATAGGTATTTTTATACCCCAAGTAGACTCCAAAGAATTTTTTCCTCAGGTGGATAGCAAACATTGGAGGTGTGATGGGCAAGAAAGAGGCAGCTGGGAACATATTTTCTGGAAGTGTGATGAGCTGGCAGACATTTGGGATTCCCTGCAGATCGCTCTGTCAGAGATGCTGGGTGAGCAGACTGGGCTAACTGGGGAGATGATTTTTTCGAGTTATAATACAGAATCAGAATTACCTAGACATAGTAAAACCTTGTTGAGTCTAATTATGGTGGCTGCCAAAAAGCAATTATTAGAAAATGGAAATCAAAGTCTACACCAACTTTACTAGAAGTAGTGAATATAGTAACAGAGATAAAACAACTGGAATTGGGATCTTTAGAAAAGGAAAGGTGCAAACTATATAGGAAAAAAATGGGAATTGTGGGAACAATATATGCAGAGCAGGAACGAGGTTTTAAGAGGCAGGATTTGTATGAGCTATATAATGCTTAACTGACTGACTGGATGGTTTACAAGTGATGTATAATGTTTACAACTACAGTTGTTTCAATGGTGTCTGTGATATAAACTGTTTGTAACTAAAGTAATATCATTTTGTGTTTTTCATTTATATAAATGTAAGATTGCCTTTGTCATGTGTGTAAATTTAATAAAGATGTTTAAGAAAAAAAAGAAGGAACAGGACTTATTTAGAGGGGCTAACAAAGGTGAAAGTATTGCAAAATAAGGGGAATCTTACAGAACAAGAAGAGGCACGGTTACAGAGTGCTAAAGAGAAAATAAGGTACTATATTTCCCGAAAATAAGACCGGGTCTTATACTCTTTCCTCCGCCGAAATATGCATTAGGGCTTATTATCAGGGGATGCCTTATTTACCCACACCGTACAACAATCTACCTTTATTCATGTATTTATGTACAAAAATCGACATTTATTAATGAACACAAATTGACATTTATTCATGTACACAAATCGACATTTATTTCATACTTTTCTGTTATTGGACAACAGTTCTAAGTAACACATTAACAGTTGTGTGAGAATTCTACATAAACAGTGCAACAGATATTTCAACTTCAGAATATCTGCGCCTGGCTTTCACAGTTATTCAAATACAGTCATGTCATCTTCTCCTGGAATATTGTCATAAGTGTTGTCCAACCCCCGAATTTCAGCCTGAATTTCTTGCAAGTCCATTTCCTGTAGAACCATTGCCCCCAATCTGTCATGCCTAACAACAGAGCTCTCCTTGAATGAGCACTGCTTGTCCAAGTAGCCTGCTTGTAGTGCATTGGCAACACAGCTGCCAGTGATTTCATCCCATGAATTTTTCACCCAAGTCACGACCTCTTGCAGGCTAGGCTTCACAAAGTTTCCATGCCGATTTCTCTCCATTCTATTTTCAATGTAGTCACTGAGTTCCATGAGCAAATGGTCCTTGAATGGCTTGTTTATTGCAATATCAAGAGTCTGGAGATAGGCAGTCATTCCTGTGGGAATCATTATTTGATCTATTCTTCTCCGTGCAAGGAATTTCTTCATTTCTTTAGTGCAGTGAGTGCTGGCTGAATCCCAGACTAGCAGACCTCTTTCACCACCTCGCAAAACAAGTGGCAGCATTACATCGACCCACTTCCTTATAGCTGCTTGTGTGCACCAGGCATTTTTGGTTTCAAAAATGTAAATGCCTGAAACACATTCAGTCTTCTCTATCTTGCCCTTATTAATAATTAGAGGTGGGGTTTTCTTTCCATCTAGATGAATTGCCAAAATACAGGTAACACATGCACTCTTGTAACCAGTGGAGGGAATGTAGATTGACGAGGCACCCCTCTGATCAATTGCTGTTTGAGATCTTTGGCCCATAAACACTGCAGTTTCATCCATAGCAATCATGTTGAAAACTTGGTATTTAGAAAAGTCAATGCCATCAACAAAGGACTTGAACGCAAGTGCACATTTAATACCTTCAGTATCTTCCAGCTTGAACAGTGTTGTTGATCTTCTTAGAGCCAGTTCATATCGCTGAAGGAAGCCATCCAGAGAATGTTGTGATGCTGTGAATTCTTTTTGGGATATTTCTAACTGTGGTGCCATTGCAAGGGCAAATGCTTGAATATCAGCCCTGTGCACAACCAAAGCCTTTACTCTCCTGTTAGCAATCCACTCACAGATGATGTCTTCCAGCTCAGGAAATAATGGTTGCGGAGCTGATCCACACTTGCACTTCTTAGCATTTCCCTCGTCGGCCTGTTGACTGAGGTTATGGTTCGCTGCACGCCATTTTCAGATCATTCAGAGATTTAACTTCTTCTCTTTGCAGAAAGCCATCAGATTCTTTCCTAGGAGTCCTCCACGATTCCTTTCTTGTACTTGACAGAATAGCTCTTTCTTTTTGCACTCATCTTGTCTGGGTGGATTAATTGAAGACTTATGAGACTGGAGTGGCAACACAAAATGGCACCGGTTAAGAAGAGAAGGCACAACCACAGCCATTCGTTATCAAGTGTGCGCGTTTCAAGCGTGTTGTTTGTACTTTGACCAATCAAAGTACACCTGCCAGTGTTTATGGGCCAAAGATCTTAACAGTCAAGTGTGAGTGATGATTAGGGTTACAGTAAGAATCATGGAGGACTCCCAGGGAAAGAATCTTATGACTTTCTGCAAAGAGAAGAAGTTGGGTGTCCAAAAATGGTGAGCAGAGTACGATAACCTCAGTCAACGGGTGTCAATAATATTATTTTATAATTCAAAGCGTCCATCGTGTGTTGTTGACGATCTTAACTAGGGCTTAATTTTGGGGTAGGGCTTATATCATAATCACCCTGGAAAACCATGCTAGGCCTTATCCTGTGGTAGATCTTATTTACAAAGAAATATGGTAGTATCTGAATAATATGCATGAGTTTAGAAAGACTGTTGTTATGCAACTGTTTTTTGATAACTCCAGAGAATAGAAACTTTTAGCACAATGACTTACGCAACAGAAACTTAGGGAGCCTAGAAAAAGAAAAATAACCTGCAATCCTGTAGAGGTATTAGAGATATTTCAGAAATTTTATGAAAATTTGTATAAAGCAGAGAAATGTGGATATTAAGACAGAGAGCAAATGCAAATATTTATGGAAGACTTAAGTATGCTAAGATTAGAGGTAGATGAGGCTGAACAATTAACAGTTAAGATAGGATGAGATGAGATAAAAACAGTGATGTACAATTAATCTGCAAGAAAGTCTCTAGGAATAGATGACATTCCCGTGGAAGTATGGAAGCTAGGAGGGAAGAAAGTAATAAAGATCTGGAAGTTGTTAACAGCATTTTAAAAGGAGGGGAAGCATCACCATCCTGGAAGAAAGCTGTGGTGCTGTAATACTGAAAGCCAGTAAAGACCCATCAGATCCAGTGTCACATAAGCCCATTTCAATTGATTACAAAGTATTTATGTCTACAAAAGCTAAAAGAATATCAAAGGTGCTTCCAAAATTGATGAATATGGATCACTGTGGTTTTGTGTTGGGGAGGCAAACATTTGACAACATTAATAGAACAATAATGATCCAGAGAAAAGCAGACTGTAAGAAAATGCCACTGTTGTTAGTGGGTCTTGATGGAGAGAAAGCATTTGAGAGTAAACTGAAATTTTATGAGTAGGGAAATGGATGCATTTACATTCCCTGATACAATAATAAGGTTAATTAGGAAGGTTTATGATGGATCAGAGGCATAATCTTAAGTGGGAAAGTTCATTTCTGACAAACTGTGCCCGAACAGAGGAGCCAGGTAGGGTATCCTCTTTCCCTTTTGTTATTTGCTTTAGATTTAGAGCCATTGGCAAAGAAAGTAAGGGATTCAGAAATTCAAGGATATAATTGGTATGGTAATCCTGAAAAGTGGCTTTATTTGGAGACAATATTATATTTTACCTGATAAAACTAAAAAAGGACATCTCAGTGTTGTGGAATATGTTATGACAGTTTCAAGTACTTTTGGGATATAAAATTAATAAAGATAAAACAAAAGCTATAGCTGTAAACTATGTACCTGCACTTGAATTAATCCATCAATACCCATATTTATGGGGACACTAAAAATGAAGTATTTAGGAGTATGGATTACAAAGGATTCTGTTATGGCAGCTAAGGAAATGTAGGAAGAGACTAAACAAAAGAGCATGCAAAACTGAGAAACTGGAAGTTCTTTTTTTATGAATATGCATAGCAAGACACAAGGAGTTAAAAAGAGTTTTTAATCCCTTTACTTTTATACAAAGGTCAAGCATATGTTTATCACCCAGAGGAAAAGTTGTGAACAGTAATTAATAAAGTGTTGAAGGACTGTATGGGGGGGGCAAGAATAAAGTAGAATAAGCTGATCCTTCCAAAAGAACAAGGTGGATTAGAATTGCTTGACCTGAAGGGATATTTTAGAGCTACATAGTTATGGCTCATATATATAACACAAGCAGAAGGATATACTTTAAAGAGGAAAGCCGCGATGATGAAGCAGGGAGGAATCCAAGAAACAAGGAGAGACTGGGATTTTGGATGTAGAGCCTTAAGGAGAATAACAACAGCTACACATAATACTTTATTCATAAATTAGCAGAAAGTATTCTAAGAAGTATGCCAACATGAGAACTGAGAAAGGAGATTCCACTGATAGGGATGACTGTAATTAGGGTACAGAAAATAGACAAGAGGGGGCTGGAATTTTTCTGGAGAAAATTGTCTAAGGAGCCAAGGTATCAGGAGCAAACATTTAGAGAGGGAAAGGTAATAGAATGGGAAGAAGCTAAGAAAACATTTAGATTGAAGACTAGAGACTGCTTTCCCTATCAGAGATTGATATCTGTGTATAGGCAAAAAGAAAGGGATAGGGGAATCCTAAGTGAAAGACCTGTTCCAGTAGAGTTTTAAATGAACCTAGAACAGAAGCTGCTATTAAAGGGATCATTAGTAGCAAAAATACTGCATGACAACTATAGGAATCAATCAGAGGAGGTTACAAAAGAGAGACTGGATAAGCAATTCACATGGGGACAATGGGAGGACATATGTACGGCTCCCAAATATGCAAAAAAGTCTGGAAGATTTAGGATTTTTGCTTTGAAGTGTTTGTATAAGTATTTTCATACCCCAAGCAGACTCCAAAGACTTTTTCCTTAAGTAGATGGCAAATGTTGGAGGTGTGATAGGGAAGAAAGAGGTGACTGGGAACATATGTTTTGGGAGTGGAATGAGTTAGCAGACTTTAAAAATTTACTGCAGAGTACTCTGTCAGAAATATTGGGTGAGAAAATGAGTGGAACTAAAAAAAAATATATTTTAGCTGGGAAACAGGATCTGAATTGCCTAGACATAGTACGGACTTGTTAAGTATAATACTCGTGGTTGCTAAAAAGCAATTACTAGAAATTTACATCAAAGTCTAAACCAAGTGTATTTGAAGTATTGAATATTTTAACAGAGATAAAATAACTGGAAGTGGGATATTAAGAAAAAGGTAGGAGGAAATTACACAGAAAAAATGGAAACTGTGGGAACAATACATCCAGAGGAATGTTTTGGAAGAGGAGTGAGGTTTAAGGGAAGGCAGAAATTGAACAATTTACGTAATGTTGAATTGATAAATATAAAAAGAAATAAATGTGATATATAATGTTTGCAACTGGGAATATGTTAATATGGTTTGTTTTCTTTTATATAAATGTGCATTTGTCTATGTCTTAAGTGATACTTCAATAAAGGTATTAAAAAAATCAAGGCCACAGAGAAGCAGTCTCTTGAAGAAAGCATTAAAAGCCAGCCAATCATGTGCAAGATAAACAAGAGATATTTGTCCTTCAAGGCTGTCACCTCTACCACAACAGATAGCAATCTGATTAAGATTTTTGGAGCACAGAACAGGTCAAATAGCAGCACTTAATACCCAAAGTGAACATGACCCAGTGCGAAATAGGACTCTGCAGTATGGCACCCAAATGAGGAGGTATTTTGTAGACAACCATCATGTCTAGTGACTAACTGACCTCCCTAAGGTAACAGAGGCAATCAAGCATTACAGTCTAGAAACTGGTATGGCGTACAAATTGGTTGATGTTACAGAAGTCAAAATTCATCTCCATATTCTTTAGAACCAGGAAGATGCATTAGTGAAATCCACTTTCTTACACCAAGGCTGACACAAAGTCTACAGTGCTCCTATGGTGGAGACTGGAACTGCACCCACAACTCCTTTGACACTAATCTGTCTGCCATAGGGCTACTGCAGAGATTTGTCAGGCGGGTCTATATCATATGATCGAAGTATTACTTGAACAAATACGTATTCATCGAACAATAAATAAAGTCCCTAATCAGCGAAATACCTAAACATTGAAACACACTACATCAAAATGTTTTTGTTAGTCAACAATGCCAATGTTGAATATGCCACTTTGCATTAAAACTGAACTTCCCCAGCTCCGCAGTAGTAACTCCACCTAAACCCCGCCCATAATCCAACTCCCAGTGACGTGTTAAAATACATAATGAATATTCATGTTGCAAATGCATGAATATTCATTGAGTATTCATAATTCTACCTCGATCCAGTAAAATAAAGACTTTATTCCCACCCCTGTACTCCCCACATGGGGGGCTGCACACCCCAACCCCCCTGATAATTAAATATACCAGCTCTGAGATCGCACCACAATAAGAAAATCCATTAATTTCCCGCTGATGTCATTTGCAATGTTTTTTCAGGATGGCCAACAAAAACATTTCAAAATAGTGTGTTTCGATGTTTAGGTATTTCGCTGATTAGGGACTTCAATATTTAGAGTTCGATGAATAGATATTCATTCAAATACAACATCGATCACATGATATAGACCCAGTCAGGCAGCTCTAGAATGTGGCCTTTTACTTGACCTCAACTGACAGTTTTTCAGGGGAGGGAGAACTAAACCTGGCACACAGTTAGTAGTCTTGGCTGGTAGTCAGGAATGCTGAGGTACTGCCAGTGATGCATGTCTCTTGGGAGACTCAACAGGAAAAGAGGGAGGCAAGACTGCTTGTTGTTTAAATAATATTCTGTATGAACAGAACTCATCTTTCAGGGATAGGTTATTCTAGTAGCAAAGGAAGGACCTGGGCAGGGGGGAGGATTAACTGGACATATACACAGTGGTGTCCTTACCCTCTTCTGTAGCCCCTCAATAATTTTCTAAAAGGGCTCTTGAAGCAGGATATCTCACCTGCCTATAAGGAATCCAAAATAAACAATTCCAGCAGTTTATTATCAGACAAACAGGTCCACAATAACATTATCTTACTGCAGATACATACCAACAGTTGCTGCCTTAGCACCATGTCAACATAATCAAAAGTAAGAACTGACACATGAAATCCAAGTGATAATGGAACAAAAAGAGACTTTTTCACAGACATCTTGATCCTAGAATTAGTGAGTTTAATAAGCCTTTAAAATACCCGATTGGCCAAGGTGGCATATATTGGAAAAGTTGAGACAGACAGACAGTTAACAGGCCTCAAAGATGAAGCAAAAGAAAACTGTTTGCTAAACCTGCCCACAGCACTGGGGTCTGCTTTGTGGAAGCACTGCCAAATGATTAGGCTTATGGACCCTATGTTAAGCCAGTGAAAAGGATGATGATTTGAACTTAAGACAATTACAAAACACAGATCATCACTCTATTGGTGGTTTATACTAAGCATTCTTAGCTGCAGATGAATCACTATATAGTTTTTTCCAGTATGTGAAATAGTGTCCTGAAGGACTGGCTCCATGGGAGTAATATACAAGTGTTCACCTGCCTCCCTGCTAAGGAAGCATCTCTTCTGGGTGGGGGGGGGGGCATCACTGGCTAAAACCACACAGGAGTCAATCAGCCACAAGATTGTCCTAACGAAAGGGTTATTGAGAGGAAAAGCTGTCATGAGGCATACATTTCCTTAAAAAGGGTTATTCAAAGGAATGTTAGGATAACAAAAAGAATAACTATACCTATCTATCACAAAGGCAGAGACATTGGTCCCTTCAGACTCTACTGCCCATGAGGACAAATGAAATAAGAATATCTATGAACACTGGCATGTAGAGGGTCAGACCTACATCATTCCTACAAGAATCATATAAGAAACGTAATGGTGACATAACCAGGAAAGGAAGACACCCCCTCCCTCAAGGTGTTTAGGGAAGCACTTGTCACAGGAGATGATAGAAAGACAACACTCTAGTGCAACAGTGCATAGACCTCTAAAGATATCAAAACAAAATTCATGGATCACACAATTTCTCACCTGCTCAGTCATCTCCAAACATGTCAAACAGTTTTGCAATTCTAACATGGAAGAACAGGGAGAGGATCCAGTAGGTTAGCAAAAGTTCTATAAGGACCAGTTGAACTTCTGCTAATAAGTTTCTGAGAAGGGCATGAAATGAAGGGGATAGCCGAGGCCCAATTTCAACCTTAAAGTCTCAGTCCTGGAACTCCAGGGTGCATTCTGTATGGGATGGCCTAATGGTTTATATGCTCAAGGACAAAAGAAGCAGTGCTTGCCTTTTACATCTTTCTCTCAAGTGTGGGCACTGAGATGTTACCTCTCTGATGTACTAATAAAAATCTTCAGATATCTAGTACCTATGAGAAAAGCAACTCAGTGCTGGAGCAAGAATTAGAAGAATTAAAGCAAGGCATTGGCCTTTGACGATGAGATCAGTTTGGTCTGTAAGCCAATTGTTTGTCTGCTCCCTTACCTTACACCACCCTACCTTTTGTTTAGGAAGTACAATAGACCTTTTAGATGATTCTTAGGTTGACTGCTCTCCCTCACTGTCTCCAAGCAAATGATAAAACTAAGCCTATAATTTTGTGATGTCACCTACAAATGGCAAAGTTAAAGTCCTAATACTTTCAGCAAGTTTTGACATCTTGTTTTAACATCTTTGGAGTGGATCTTTGACTTGATTCCTTTGTTTTTTATTTTATATCAGTTTGTGTGGTCTTTTATCAAGTCATCAGTTGTTTAGGATGGAAGAGACCGAGGATGCTGATCTACCCACAATACAGACTTTAACCAAGTCATTTAATAACCTTAATCTTACTGTGGGTAGTTTAACCATTTTGGTGGAGCAATTAACCCAGCAATCTGGTTCAAGGATGGGTTCTGACACCGTGGGCCTGATTAGGGCAGGGAATTCCTTGGTACAAGAAGGTGGCGAGTCTAGTGGTATCACTCCTGCCCAAAGGCAATGCTCATCAGGTTCTAACCAATTGGATATTCATCATTTGCATACCATTTCATATTCAGCAGCTACGAGGGGCGGAATCTCTTACAATGGACATAACACATTTTCACAATGGCTGGAAGGAGAGAAGGAATGGCGTTCTTCAACTATGAACACTCCTTATAGGGGCTTTGGTTCATTGAATGAACAATTAAAACAATTTGAAGAACTTACATTGGATTATCGTAAACCTCAACTACAGAACAATTACTTAAGGGACTGCATTAAAACCGAATGCATACCCAAGGTACTGAGAATGTGAAAGTTTCCATGTGGATTGGTAAGAGTCTCTAGATTACATACAGAACTGGTTGATATGTTCAATAGACATGGCTGTGAGCTTTTGCAATGTTTAATGCATGACAACAAAAGGAAAATGACTGAACATTTAGATAAAATTAAGAGTTTAGACCAGAATATACATTTGGATTTGCTATTTGAGCATAAACAGCATGAGTATTTTCGTATTTTTTAACGTACTGACAATGTCATAAGAGACTTAAAGTCAAGGAAAAATAAAGAATTAATGAGGGATCAATGTGGATATGAACTGGGGAAAGCCTACCCCCATTAGGACAACAACGTGTAAAACATGGGGATTATCATGATACGCATGTGGACAATAATCATAATGATGATGCTGAACCAAATAATACCTCTGACCCTTTAAAGTTCTAAGGAGGTCCGAGAGACTGAGGAGCCAGAGAGGGAAGGATTATTACAACTACAGACATTTGACAACAATGAGGGAGAAAGGGAGGTGGAGAGGGGGAACATACAATGGGAGTAATTAAATGTATCTACTGTTCCCTATATGATTATATGTAACAGTTCCAATGATTTTTAAAATCTATAACTACAGCAATGTTTGCTTGGATGTTTCCGTTGCTGAATGTCATTTGTTCTAGCTAGAGATGCATCATTAGATGAAGTGTTAATTAATCTTAAGTTATGAGCTAGAAAACTTAACTTGGATTTTTTTCTTTAAAGGAAGGACATATTTAATCCTACACCTCATCCTGTAATACAAATATTTGAAAGAATGTGTGAGAAGGATATCAGAACTAGATTACGGAATTCTAATAATAGAACTAATAATGTGACCAGTATGACTAGAGAAGAAACCAATTTACTATATAATATTTGTAACAATAGTGAACTGAGAATTATGAAACCGGATAAAAGCAGAGGCCTTGTAGTTATGAATGTAAATGATAACAACAAAATGTTCACATTATTATATACAGACCCCTATTGTGAGATACGTTTGAACAAAAAGAACATAATTTACAGAAAGGTGGATATAGTATTAGAAGAACTAATATTGAATGATCAGATCAGTATCACTGAGTACAATTATTTGTGTGTGAAAAATCCAAAAATACCAACTATATTCAGAGCTCCCAAAATACATAAAGATCTTTGTGATCCCCCACTTAGACCTATAGTGGATGCCAGAGCATCCAAGACTTTTCCAATAGCTGAGTTAATAGATGTACAACTGAAAAATGTTTTGGGGAACAATTCATGGATACTCAAGGATTCATGGGATTTTCTGAGTAAAATTTCTAATGAAATGTATCGAGATGATTTCATTTTTGTTACCATTGATATCAGAGATTTATTCTCTGTAATACCGCACAAACAAGGTATTGAATGGTTCTATTCCTATCTATGTCAACACATATTTAGGACATGATTGTATACTTACCTACTTACCATTAGAACTTTAATGGAATTGATGTTGGATAGCAATGTCATCACATTTGAACAGCAACTATTTAAACAATGTAGAGGAGTGGCTATGGGGGCAGCATGTGCCCCTATATTTGCCAATAATGTACTTGCATTTTGGGAAATTGAATACATCATAAATTATCCATATGCTGAATTTTGGTCAAATTTGGTTATAGCCATTATCTAGATGACATTATTATTTTTTGGAAAGGAAACAGTGAAGAATTAGAAAGTTTTTTTCTATATATGAAAGAAAGCATGAACTTTCTGGAATTTACCATTACAAAAAGTGAAGATGTAGTTAATTATTTGGATATTATGATAAGAAAAGATAGAGACAATGGTCAGTTTAAATAAACAATATATAGAAAATCCACATATTCAAATACATTTCTACATTTTAATAGCTGGCATCCCCCCATCAGAAGAAGTCTCTGGTTAAGGGACAGGGTGTATGATTTGTCAGAATGGTATTGGACCCAGATGAGTTTCTGAAGCAAATAGACAATTTGAAAGATATGTTATCTAGGACAGGCTACCCAAAAATGTTTGTATTTGAAATATTGCAGGAGGTTATAAATACAAGGAATAATGGCCATTTTGTCCCTCTTTTAGGGACAGGTTATTTTGCACACATTAGGAATAATCAGGCTGAGGGGGTCAGAATTCAAAAAAGCTGCAGTTCTTAGTTACAAACAGTTTTTTGACATTAGAGATATTATTATTCATAACTGGAGTATGTTTAAGATAGACCAAGAATTTCTTAATCTGGTAGGGACATCTCCAAAAAAATTGTATATAAGAAGGATGTCTGCTTTAAAATTATGCTAGAAAGAGTTAGACACACAGGACAAAAAGGTGGGATGACAAAATGTGGATATTGTTTACAATATAAATATATAATAGAAACTAATCAGAATTGCAAATCATTATTATGGTAACTATATTTTACATTCAAAATACAATTGCAGTAGCAATGTTGTGGTATACCTAGCCCTATGTACAGGCTGTTCAAGTTTCTACATAGGGAAAACTATTAATACTTTTACAAGTCAGATATACCAGCATTTTTATGATATGAAAAAAGAAACGAAAAATGCTTTAGCAGCACATATTACACTACATGAAGGATATGGTTTTAAATTTATTATCATTGATCAAGTGTCCTTAAGGGAACGAGGGGGACCACTCAATGATTATTTAGAACTGAAGGAACTGAGATGGCAATTTGGGGCTAATGCTGCTAATTACCCAGGACTTAACAGTGCCATCTCAATCAGTTCTATTTTAAGACTAAAAGCATAATTTTTATATAAGTAAATATTTTTCAAATTATAAAATATATTTGTTTCTCTGTAGTATTTTGTATATTATATAGATAGTAATCAGATTGTTTTAGAATTGAATATGTATTAGTTAGGTGTAAGTTATACAGACATATGTCTTATATAATTGGTTAGATCATGTACATACCTTTAAGAAGGGGGAGTCTATCATCATCTTCTTTCGGCTGTTCCCGTTAGGGGTCGCCACAGTGGATCACCTGTTTCCATTTCTTCCTGTCCTCTGCATCTTGCTCTGTCACACCAACCACCTGCATGTCCTCTCTTACTACATCCATAAAACTTATCTTAGGCCTTCCTCTTTTCCTGTTACCTGGTAGCTTCATCCCTAGCATCTTTTTCCCAATATACTCAGCATCCCTCCTCAGCACATGTCCAAACCAATGTAATCTTGCCTCTCTGGCTTTGTCTCCAAACCTTCCAACCTGAGCTGACCCTCTAATATACTTATTCCTAATCCTGTCCAACCTCATCACACCCACTGCAAATCTAAACATCTTTAACTCTGCCACATCCAGCTCAAACTCCTGCCTTTTTGTCAATGCCACTGTCTCCAACCCATATAACATAGCTGGTCTCACTACCCTCTTGTAGACCTTCCCTTTCACTCTTACAGGTACTCGTCTGTCACAAATCACTCCTGACACTCTTCTCCACCCACTCCATCCTGCCTGTACTCTCTTCTTCACCTCTCTTCCACACTCACCATTACTCTGAACTATTGATCCCAAGTATTTAAACTCATCCACCTTCACCACCTCTACTCCTTGCATCCTCACCATTCCTCTCTCCTCCCTCTTATTCACACACATATATTCTGTCTTAGTCCTGCTGACCTTCATTCCTCTTCTCTCTAGAGCATATCTCCATCTCTCCAGGGTCTCCTCCACCTGTTCCCTACTCTCACTACAGATCACAATGTCATCTGCAAACATCATAGCCCACGGGGACTCCTGTCTGATCTCATCTGTCAACCTGTCCATCACCATTGCAAATAAGAAAGGGCACAGAGCTGATCCTTGATGTAACCCCACCTCCACCTTAAACGCATCCGTCACTCCCACCGAAGACCTTACCACTGTCACACTACCCTTGAACATATCCTGTACCACTCTTACATACTTCTCTGACACTCCTGACTTCCTCATACAATACCACAACTCCTCTCTAGGCACCCTGTCATATGCTTTCTCTAAGTCTACAAAAACACAATGCAACTCCTTCTGACATTCTCTGTACTTCTCCATCAACACTCTCAGAGCAAACATCGCATCTGTAGTGCTCTTTCCCGGCATGAAACCATACTGCTGATCACTAATCATCACGTCCCTTCTTAACCTAGCTTCCACTACTCTTTCCCATAACTTCATGCTGTGACTGATCAATTTAATCCCTCTGTAGTTACTACAGCTCTGCACATCATCCTTATTCTTAAAAATCGGTACCAAAACACTTTTTCTCCATTCCTCAGGCATCCTCTCACTTTCTAAGATTTCATTAAACAATCTGGTTAAAAACTCCACTGCCATTTCACCTAAACACCTCCATGCTTCCACAGGTATGTCATCTGGGCCAACAGCCTTTCCATTCTTCATTCTCTTCATAGCTATCCTTACTTCCTCCTTGCTAATCCGTTGTACTTCATGATTCACTATCCCTACATCATCCAACCTTATCTCCCTCTCATTCTTTAAACATGATTCTTTTCTGAGTCTTTAAACATGATTAATTGTGTGTGTGTATGTATGTATATATATATATATATATATATATATATATATATATATATATATATATATATATATATATATATATATATATATATATATATATGTGTGTGTGTGTGTGTGTGTGCTGGGGTATAACATTCATTCTAAAGAAGTTTCTATTTGAAACAAAAGTGCTCAATGAACATATTTTGGAGTGGATCTTTGACTTGGTTCCTTGTTTTTTTTACTTTATATCAGTTTGTGTGGTCTTATTCAAAGGAATGTTAAGATAACAAAAAGAATAACTATACCTATCCATTACACAGGCAGAGACATTGGTCCCCTCAAACTCTACTGCCCAGGAGGACAAATGGAATAAGAACATCTACGAACACTGGCATGTAGAGGGTCAGACCTACATCCTTCCTGCAAGAATCATATAAGAAAAGTAATGGTGACATAACCAGGAATGGAAGACAACTTGCCCCAAGGTGTTTAGGGGAAGCACTTGTCACAGGAGATGCTAGAAAGGCAACACTCTAGTGCAAAGACATATAAAGACATCAAAACAAAATTCATGTATCACACAGTTTCTCACCTGTTCAGTCATCTCGAAACATGTCAAACAGTTTTGCAATTCTAACATGGAAGAACAGGGAGAGGATCCAGTAGATTAGCAAAAGTTCTATATGGACCAGTTGAAGTTCTTCTAATAAGTTTCTGAGAAGGGCATGCGATGAAGGGGATAGACAAGTCCCGAGTTCAACCTTAAAGTCTCAGTCTGGGAACTCCAGGGTGCATTCTGTATGGCATGGCTTAATGGTTTATATGCTCAAGGACAAGAGAAGCAGTGATTGCCTTTTACATCTTTCTCTCAACTGTGGGCACTGAGATGTTACCTCTCTGATGTCTAATAAAAATCTTCAGACATCTAGTACTTATGAGAAAATCAACTCAGTGCTGGAGCAATTAGAAGAATTAAAGCAAGGCACTGGCCTTTGGCAATGAGATCATTTCTGTCTGTAAACCAATTGTTTATCTGCTCCCTTACCTTACGCCTCCCTACCTATTGTTTAGGAAGTACAATAGACCTTTTAGATGATTCCTGAGTTGACTGCTCTCCCTCACTGTCTCCAAGCAAACAATGAGACTAAGCCTACAATTTTGTGATGTCACCTACAAATGGCAAAGTCACAAGTCTTAATACTTTCAGCAAGTTTTGGCATCTTATTTCAGTTCCAGATAATAGAGGGAATTTGTGTACATCTACACTTCTGTGGTCTAGGTGCAGATTATTTACAAAGTTTAAGCTTGTTTATGCAACAAACATTGTAACGATCTACTAGGAAGCCATCTGAATTGTGTGAGTAGCAAGATAGAATTCATTAGCACTAGACTGTGTGTTTTTCTGTTCTGGCACAAACACCGCAGTGCATACTGACAATAGTCAAGCATGGCACCAGGTACAGCAAAGTACTGTTGTGTGAAGGAACTCAAAAATAATAGATACTTGAGTTTTGAGATGTCAGATGATGGAGCAGCATGTTAACAAGAGCTCTTTCATTGTGAAAGTAAGAATTCAGCAAATAAAGCAGATAAACGTTATTGATATTGGATTAATCTGTTTACTGCCCAGTGAGTACAATGTCTGGATATTAAAAAAAAATAAAAGCTTTATGAGAAAGTCAGTCAAAAAAGTAAATGTTTTCTTAGAGAATAAACACATGACTGAGTGGTCAGCAGGAACCAAAACATTTTTGCTCAAAACACAGGAGACAGTTTCCAACAACCAAGAAGAAAAAAATATCAAATGCATTCAGAAGTCTTTAAAATAAGTAGGGCATTATATAAAGTCAAGTGATAAAAGGTTGAAAGAAAATAGAGGAAATGCCTAGTAAATGAGATGATCAACTTGCAGAAGTTGGAGTGCTGTGTAAATTAAAGAATGGTAGAAAATGAAGTTTCCCAGGTCAAACCACTTCTAAAACAATAGAACCTGAAGACAGAGCACAGACAGAGGATACAAGTTTCTCTGAAATCACAGAGAAACTGAAGGGAGCAGACTATATCAATTTTAATATCAATTTTATGAGGACACAAATAACTGGATTAGTGTTCCACAGCAAGAACTGAGAGACCTCATTGTGTATATGTCCTGAAATGTTGTCATTTGGAAACAGCTGAGATCCATTGTGGTTAAACTGCAAGTATACTACCAGAAGGAGAAGCTCCTGAGTAAAATGTGGCAGGGGGAAAGGTGATGAAAGCTGGTGACACCATAGCTTTCCTGGAAAATAACTATCCATTGTATAACACACACACAAAGTAAATTCATTCCAATAGAGAATCTTGAGATGCTGGACTGAGATTCAAGTTGTTATATCCAGAAGTTTTCAGAGTGCGCTTTCCTGGTGGGTTGAAGACATACATAGAAGCACCATAAGCAGTGAAGAAGATAAACGTTCAGTCTACAGAAAACAAACCAGCAAGCTGAAGGTGATTCAGCTTCCCAGTCTTCCATCTAGATGGGACCAGGGTGAACCCATGAAAGCAAATCCATTCTCATTGTTTCAAAGAAAAATATAGAAACAATACAGAGAAGCCATGGGATTGATCAGAAAAATAAGGATAACCTTTGATTCAAAGCAAAAGCCAGTGCTGAAAGAGGGTGATGACCAGAATGAAGATGGAAGGTAAGATGAACTTTTTAAAAAAAAGCAGAATCACAAAGTATTAATGTCATGTTACTATTACATATTTAGAGCAAGTCATGGGAAGCAACACAGGGAGGTTTGAACTATAATGACTGGGTTAAACAAACAGAGAACTGAAATATCAATCTCACTTTGTGTTTAGCTGCTCTGTAAAAAAAATTATGGAAGACAGGTGACTGTAAAGTAGTGTTTTTCATTTCTGAAAAGGGTTTCTGATGTAAACTTCCTGATATCTTTGCAAAACAGAATAAATGAAATATTACAGTAGTACTGCACAGGGGATGCTTTGAGTGCTCCTTACATAATGTAAGCAATAAAGTAGTAAGAAAGTTATTAGTTAAATGCATAGAAATACATAGCAAACCAAGAGTTACACTGTATACAGGATAGAAAATGATACAAAACCGCTGTGGGAGAATAAAACAGAGTTACTTCAGCTGCTGCTGGGGGTTGTTGTTTGCTGTGAACTGGACAACTGAAATGAAAAAATATCAGTAACAGCTTATGTAAATATAGAAGCACAGAAATTAGTACATGTAGATTTAGCTGAGAGGTCTGATTTTCTAGGCTATATTGCTTAAAATGACAGGATGTTAAGAAGCAGTGAGAAATGATAAGCTTAGAAGGCATTAGTAACCAAATGCATTTGACATAAGACAGGCATAGATCAGAAAGAGACTTGACAGTATGTTGTAAGTGAACTTTTTGGTGGTTCTTTCAGAAAGAGAGAGAGAGAGAACAAGGGCAATGGTATGGTCCTTATCATAAAGAGAAAATTAAATGCTTTGTGAATGGATGTATTATGGAGATATCCCAGGAATATTATCCTGTGGAATGCAGTAAGACAAGATTTTTGACTTTTCTCCTGAAACCCTGGTCTGCAAAGGAGATCTCTTAAATAAGTAAGAGATTCTTGACACTTTGAAAAAGAATCTGCAAGGATATGCAAGTCATTTAAATTAAGAAAATGTGAGTACCTTGCAGTGTCTATCACTGAGCTGGACACTTAGATGCTAAATAACCTAAAGGGTAATGCAGAGAACTGAAAGTGTAAACCAGACACAGAAAACCTTAAAATACTTAAAATATGTAGCTATATGACTATGATAAGCATCCTTTAAATCAAAAGTCAGCAAAAACAGAAGGGGAGAGTAAGAGGTAACAGGTTGTGAAGGGATAGCATTTTGAACTTTGGAATCATCACAAACTGGTTGAGAATGGAAAGATCTAGGACTGGTCTCCATATAGCTTTTTTCTTTGGTACCAGAAACATCCTTGAATAAAAACCTTCCTCAGCGAGAGAGAGAGATGGATTCTCTTAACAGCAGATATTATATAACATGGGGGATGAAGTTTGATTTGGCAGATCCTGAAAAGGAGGAAGGGACTTCACTGCCATCTGTACCAGGGTGGAAAACTCTCAAGACCCATTTGTCTCGGATAATCTGTTGCCAAAAGAAGAAATGCAGACCTAGGTTTTGGGAAAGAATTAAAGGGCTGCCAGGGTAGGGGTGTTATAATTTGATAATCATTCAGACTTGTTGAGACTGTCCTCATTTTTGGGAAGCTCCATCTTCTTTTTTAGAATCTTACTACCTTTTTTTAACATCCGCCTGCCTGAAGTTTGTTGAGTCTACTTATTTTACTTGTTATATAGGATACTGAATTAGGGATGAAATCTTAAACAAACTTGGAGAATGAAGGTTGAAATATCTGAGTCACCATTTGAATCAGTTTACCTTTCTTGTTGCACTTTTTTAGGACTTCAGTAACAGATGGTCCAAATTTAACCTTCATATCAATGGGAAAATCTAAAATGTCAGCTTTTATATCTTCAGACAATTTTGAAAGCATAATCATGTACATCATCTCATATTAAGCCAATAGCTGTTGTTTTATAAAAAAGCATCAGCTGAATCATAAGAGCATTCCACAAAAAAACATTTCTGCTGCCTGAGAAACAGAAGAAATAAGAGGATTTAGGGAAACTTTACGCTCACATAAACAAAATGTGGAAATAATGTTCTTAACATTTTCAAAACAAGCAAACAAAAACTTTAATATGAGTTTGACAATTGAGAATTCTAAAAGATAAGTGTGGCAGAAGAATACATACTCTTTCTTAAATCTATCAAAAAGCTCTCCCATCCTTGTTGGAAAGGGAAGGATTAGTATTTATTAAATGTTTAACCACAGAAGGATTTGATAAGAATTCATTACAGGGTCAGATCTGGGATTAGAACATAAGTATTTGCAAAACTGAGGAATCTTTTACAGTAAATTTGCTTTCTTATGGACTACAGGCTTTAATAATAATAAAAAAAAAAACATCCCCCAGAGCTGGAAGAACAGGAGAAAAAGCAGTAAGCTATTTTCAAAGAAACTGGAATGTCATTGTTGTTCCTTCTGAAAATATTAATTCTAGTTATTTCTGGGAAAGAAAATTCTTCCCAGGGAAATCAGAAGAAATACTCTCCTCAAATTCAGAATATGTTTACTAAGAAGAAATAACTGAATTTGAACTTGAAATGGCCACTACATGGTCAGCCATCAGAGTCTAAGGCAAGGAGGCAGCTTGCTGAACTGGCAAAGCCTGTCTAGATGGTTTCTTTTGAAGTGTCTGGAGGAAGAAAGAACCAAAGAACAGGTAAGCTGTTTCACAGTTAAGCTGAGAAAGAAGCCTGAAATTCAGCAAGCAATAGTCAGTAAAAGGTTAGCAAAAAGTGGAGTGTTTTCACAAAAAAAGAAAAATACACAGTGACAAGCACAAAACATATCTGCCCCAGCCCCTTATCAATAAAAAGTAGAGGAAACAGCTGATCACTAACTCATGAAAGCCCACAAGAAGAGCACTCTTCAGTGGCAGGAAAATCCTGAAGGGCTTGGGACCCAAACCTCTGGTTTTCTCCCTGCCCTGCTCAAGCTTCCAATGGTCTGGGCACATGGAAATTTCCATTAAGCTTTGGAAACTGTCAAACTATAGTATCCTAGGAAGGATACAACCCATAACGCATAGGCAAGTGCTGGAGTGGTCTAATGATAACATCAGATGTCACTCCTATATAACTTTGCAAGATGGGAGGCAAAAATGATAATGTAATTGAAGAGGGAGAAATGCCAGTATCCTGGATGAAATCTGTGGTAGCAATGTTGCTAAAAGCAGAGAAAGACCACGCAGACCCCAAAATGCTACAAAAACTGATAGGTGTGGACAATGTGGTTTTGTGGGCGACTGACATCTGGCAATATTAGTACAAAATGATGATTCAGAGGGAGTCAGACCATAGAAAATGTCATTATTATTGGTGAGCCTGGACTCAGAGAAAGCACTTGGCAGGGTCTGTTGAGATATTTTGTGTGGATCAATGACAGCATTTGCATTTCCCTCTAAAATAATGGGTTCTCATCCAGGAAAAAAGAGGTCATTGTTCCCCTCGTCACTCATTAGACCCATTATAGAGTACAATGCCCCTTTTGGAATGTACCTCACAAGACATCTGCAGCAGCTGGAACGGCCACAGAAGTACATCACAAAGAGGATTACTGGCCTCAAACAAATGCCCTACACTCATCGCCTCAAAAATCTCCAGCTTTACTCAGTAGCATATCACCTACTCCGAGCTGATCTCTGCCTAAAATATAAAGCTATGTCAAGCCCAGAGCTGTTGGACATGCTACACCTAAAGAAACCCTAATCCCTCTGAGCTACACACTCTAGGGACCTAAATCTTGTCACCACAATAAACAGGACACGCTGGAGGGATAAATTCCTGACCCAGAGACTTCCTATACTCTGGAACAAGCTACCCATCTATGCCAAGCAAAGTTCTTCATTAGCACTCTTCAAGAAACATCTTGATGAGTGGATGGGAAATAGGAAATACACCCCGGGGATCACTTCTGTGTGTCTGCTGGACAGTGGCACAGGAAAATAACTTTCTTGGGTGGCATAAGCTATGGAACCTTGCTGGCTAGGCTTACGTAGGCCCTTGGGCTGATAGCCTAGTACCTACCTATGAACCTATAAATAAGGAGAATATATGAAGGATCAGAGGGAGGTATAAAGCTGCAAGGGGTCTATCAAACAAATTGAGTTTAAGCAAGGGAAAAGGGCCTGGATATCCTCTTTTTCCTCAATTATCTGCCTTATATTTGGAGCCTTAAGCAAGGAAAATATGTGATTCACAAATATAGAGATCCAACTGCTATGGAAAACAACATATAGAGATCCAACTGCTATGGAAAACAACATACAACAGCCATGTTCATGGATGCCATAATATTGCATTTGACAAACCTAGAATATGACATCCTGAGAGTAAGGAATACTTTCAAAGCCATTTTTGGGATACAAAAAAATGAAGATAAAAACAACAGTAACTGAACAAATTGTGTGCCTACAACTGAGTTAGTACAGGAATACCTATATTTATAGGAATCGGGACAAAATGAAACACTTGGGGATATAGGTTAAAAATACTATGTCATGACAACTACAGAAATGTGGAAGGAGACTAAGCAGAAGAAAATTAGAAAATACAAGAGTGGAAGGTTATGATTATGGATAGTAAGACACAGGCAGTGAAAATGTGGATAGTTTCTTTGGTTATATAAACATAGAATGGGCATATTTGTATCAGGCAAATGAAAAGTTATAGATGACCATTAATAAAGAAAGTACAGTTGTGCAAGTTGAACTTAGGCAGATGTTCAAGTGATGACTGTTGCAGTATCCTTAGATATGGGTTATATCCTGCCAAGAATATAACAGACGCTCAGCTTCTAAACCTTAAGGGCACCTTCCATACACTCAAAGTGTCAAGCTGACTAAAAGACACATTTGGGAAAAAAAGCTCTTCAGGACTTTTCTGCTAGCAGAGAGAGGGAGGCTGAGCCCTGAAAGGCCACTGCTAAAAAAAAAATCCATACTCTGCCATAAAAAAACATAAAAAATAAGGGGGTGGAGGGAGAGAGCAGCTACTGTAGCAGTCATCATTTGAACACCTACTGTTATAGCAAGATTAACTTACACAACTAGACTATGTTCACCAAAGCTGCAGTAGCCTTAGCTATATGGGAAGATTACCACATCTAACTACATTTGGGAGGGGGAAGGAGAAGAGTCCAGGAGCCCCTGGAGAATGGTCCTAGCAATTTCTTTAAACAAGAAACATCTTTATTAAATTATCATTTATGACACTGGCAATCATATATTTATATAGATGAAAATGAACCATATTGACATAAACCCAACTGCAAGCATTTTGCATCACAAACCATGTTGACATAATCCTAGTTGCAAACATTAAACAGCACTTATAATCTACCCAGTCAGTCAAATGTTACATAGCTCATTCAAGTCTTGCCTTCTTTTTAACCTCACTCCTCCCCAAAATTCCCATTTTTCCTATGTAATTTGCTCCTACCCTTTATAAAGATCCCAGTTCCACTTGTTTTAACTCTGCTACTATATTCACTACTTCTAATACAGCTGGTTTAGATTTTGATTTCCATTTTCTAGTAATTGCTTTTTTGTCAGCCACCATAATTAGACTCAGCAAGGACTTACTATGTCTAGGTAATTCCAATTCTGTATCATAGGTCAGAAAAATCATTTCTCTAGTTACATCAATTTGCTCACCTAGTATCTCCAGTAGAGTAGTCTGCAGGGAATCTTTAAAGTTTGCCATCTCATTACACTCCCAGAACATATGTTCCCATTTACCTCTTCCTTCCCCATCACACCTCCAACAGTTGCTGTCTATCTGAGGAAAAATTCTCTGGAGTCTACTTGGAATATAAAAATATCTATGTAAACATTCCCAAACAAAAATCTTAAATTGTCTAGATTATGTTGGATATTTGGGAGACATACACATATCCCCCCATTGTTTCTTTGTAAATTGCTTATCCAATCTCTCTTCCCAGTCCTTTTTAATGAAAGCTTCTCTAATAAATTCTACTATAAACTCTACCAGTGCTTTTCTTTCATTTAGGACCCCCTGTTTCTTTCTATTTGCCTATACTTCGATATGAATCCTTGATAGGGAAGGCAATCTCTAACATGTAGTCCAAATAAATTATTGGTGTCTTCCCATTCTATTACCTTTCTTCTCTAGTTATTTGCTCCCAATACCTTGCTTCCTTTGCCAGTTTTCTCCAATACATTCCAGCCTCCTCTTGCCTATTGCCTGTATCCCTAATTGAAGTCATCCCTATCATCAGAATCTCCTTCCTCCATTCCCGTGTTGGCTTAGTTCTTAGAATACTTTCTGCTACTTTATGAATATAATATTCTGTATGATTATTCTCCTTAAAGATCTGCATCCAAAACCCCAGTCTCTCCTTGTTTCTTGAGCTTTGCCCTGTTTCATCATCCCTTTCCCCACTGAATTACAGGTTTCTGTTTGTGCTATGTATAGGAGCCTTAACTGTGTAGTTGTGAAATACCCCTCCAAAGAAGGTAATCCCAATCCACCTTATCCCACTTCATTTTTGGGATCTTCCCATCCCAGATAAAATCCTTCAGCTCTTTATTAATTGCTTTCTACAACTTCTCCTCTGGTTGATAAAAATATGCTTGACTAAAAATATTTTAACTGCTTGTATCTTACTATCCATATCCATTTAACAGAGCTTCCAATTTCTCAATTTTTGTATTATCTTTTTAGTCTCTTCCCACATATACTTAGCTACCACACTGGAATAATTTTTAATCCATACTCCTAAATACTGCATTTTAACACGTCCCCATAAATATGGATATTGCTGAACCAACATATGTGTGGGTACATAATTTACTGCTATATACTTTGTTTTAGCTTCATTAATTTTGTGTCCCAAAAGATTTGAACTTGTCTCAAAATGTTCTACAACACTGTAATGCCCTTTTCTGGTTATGTCAGGTATAAAATAATATCATCTGCAAATGCAGCCAGCTTTTTTTTAACTACCATACCAATTATATCCTTACATTTCTGAGTCCCTTATTTTCCTTACCATTGGTTCTAAATATAGTGCAAATAATAAAGGGGAAAGAGGATACTCCTGCCTGGTTCCTCTGCTCAAGCAGAATTATCAGAGAGGGCCCCAACTACTTTAATTTTTGCCTCCAACTATATATATATATATATATATATATATATATATATATATATATATATATATATATATACACACACACACATACATTCTACTCAGCCTTATTATTTTATCAGGGAATGCAAATGCTTCCATTGTCCTGCTGATGAAGTCCCAGCTTACTTGGTCAAATGCTTACTCTTCATCAAGACCCACCAACAACAGTGGTATGTTCTTACTTTCTGCTTCCCTCTGGATCATCAATGTTCTGTTAATGTTACTAAATGTTTGCCTCCCCTTCACAAAACCACATTGATCCGTATCTATCAATTTGTGCATCACTTCTGCCATTCTTTTAGACATTATAGACATAAACACTTCATCATAATCATGGTTTAGTATTGGAATGAGCCTGCATGAACTTGGATCTGATGGATCTTTACCCTCTTTAGGTATTACAGCTACCACTGCTTTCTTTCAGGATGTTGGTACTTCTCCTCCTCTTAAATATCTGTTAAACAAAACCTTCCAGATCTTTATCAGTTTTTCCTCCTTAGCTTCCAAACATCCACAAGAATACCATCTATTCCTGGAGACTTTAGTGTAGATTGGTTATATATCACCATTTTTATCTCATCTCCTCCTATCCTATTAGTAATTGAGACTCATCTACCTCTAACCTTGGCATATTTAATTCTTCCATAAACATTTCCATTTGTACTTCTTCATTTTCATATTTCTCTGTTTTATACAGACTTTCAAAGAATTTCTGAAATATTTCTAATACCTCTACAGGATCTCTTGTTACTTTCCTTTTATAGGCTCCCTAAGCTTGGTGACAGCCATTTTTGCTTTCAGTTGCCTTAGTCGTTGTGCTAAAAATTTTGTACTCTAGAGTTATTATCAAAACAGTTGTTTAACAGCAATCTTGCTAAACTCATGCATATTATTGAGGTAATCCCTTATTTTCTGTTTAGCATTCTGTAGTTGCTCCTCATCTTGTTCTGTGAGATTCCAAATAGTCTGCAATAGTTTAACATTTGGCAGTCATTCTAAATAATTGTTTCTTTTTAACCATATCTCCCTTTCTTTTATTTCCATCCTATCTTTAAACTCCACTTTAATTTTATTCCACTCCCTAGCTATATTAACAGAAGAAATTTCTATCTTCTCTAATAGCTCCTGAATAATTTTCATTACCCATTCCTTAAATTCCCCTCTTTTCAACAGATCAGTAGGAAAGCACCAATGTCTCATTTTTATTTCATTACCCTGTGTTTTTATTTTAGTTATAATTGGCGCATGATCTGAAATAGTTATTGGATGCATATCAAAACTTTCAATTAAATGCACATTCCTGTGAAATGTAAATTCTGTCTAGCCTAGCCCAGTTTTTGGATCCTTGGGAATAATGTGTAAATTCATTCCAAACTCCTAGTACTGAATTCACATCTTCCATGCCAAATATTTTATACCTTTCTTCAATAGTCTACCCTCCTTTGTTATACTTTCCCTTCTGGGCCCCCAACACATCTTCACTGGTGCAAATCAAATTCCAGTCTCCACCTATAAGTAATATTCCTTACTGAAAGCTGATTATTTCTCCAATAATTTTCTTAAGCTCCATTATAGCAGTTTTAGGTGGAATATTAATACATGCCAGTAGCTCCTTAGTACTACAAATTTACTATTATTATATATTTTTTATCTTCTTCTATAACTATTGAAGCTCCTCTTGCAATTAATATAAGTACTCCTCTTTTCCTTTGTCTCAGGTATTCAGCTGAATAACCATCCTGAAAACCTTTCTTTATCAAATTCACACATTCAATTCTTTCCAAGTGTGTCTCCTGTAACATAGCTGTTTGCACTCTACATTTTTAATATAGTGCACTACTCTTTCTTGTTTGTATTTGTCTGTGAGATCATTGACATTTAAAGACATTACAGAAAATATCATTGTATTAAAAAGTTATTATTCCCAACTTTTATGTATAACAGCTTGTTACATGTATAGTTCCAGCTTTTGTTACATGCATACACTCTTTGGCAGGTTGAACTTTTATACAGTTGTTTCTTCTCATATCTATTTAAGCCTATGTCACATCTTACAAAACGTTTTGTTTTATTGAAAGCCCCCCCAAAAAACACCTACACCCCAATATCCCCTAAAACCTATTCACTTAATACTCACACAGAGAACTATGTACATCTTCAAATATTGAAGTTTTACCCTCCTAATAGAAACAAATGTCCTAAACTGACAGCCTTAAAAAAAATCAACCACAAAAGCGAAGTGTAGAAATAACTAAAGAACCAAAATATCACTTCCAATTGCACAAAGATAGACCAGGATAGTTTATGTTTTACAGTTTGCTTAGGGAGATTGTGGCTATGATGTTTGTTTTCTAGATGGTCAATTAACTTTGGGACCAATACAATAAGATTTTTAAAAGGTGTATTCATAGAAAAAATATATTTTCTAATAGTTATCTTTATTTTCATAGCAATCATCCTGACCATATAAAACATAATATTGCTAGAGGATAGTATATTAGAGCTTTGCATATGATTAGTAACAATGTTTTTGAGAAAGAAGCATTTTTTATTACTAGTCTCTTTGTAAATAGGGGTTATTGCTCTAATATTATTTATATAAAAAAAAAAGCCCAGGAGGTTTATGAAAATAGACATTGTAATTTTACAGCTATTTTACATGAGGGGTTTTTGTTAGTAACTGTATGAAAGAAAGGAAAATTAATAATTATAACATTCCATGTTGCACTTTAGATATGTCAGTTGATACTTCTATTAGAAATATTATCCAGAAAAATAGGAGTATTATTAATGGGAATAAAGACTTGGTGGAAGTATTAGGGAATGAACCATTATTTGTGCATAAAAGGAGTTCAGTTTTAAGCATTTATTAGAAAAGACTTGCACCAAGGTGGTCCCATGGTCTACAAATAAAGACAAAGGGACTTACAAATGCAGTGGTTGTTCTGTTCATAGATATATCCATGAAGGTCCATACATTTTAATGTCTCATTTATCCTATACTATTAATTTTCAACATAGATTTCATTGTGAATCTATGGGGTAATTTACAGGATGTGATTCTATTTATGTTGGTATGATGATAAGATGTTTTATGGGCTGAATAAAAGAACATTTGTATGCTATTAAAGGAAAACCCCCACCCTTGAAAAAAAAAAAGTTTATTTTTCTCCATGGAAATGAGGACCAGATACAGAATTGCTACTAAGCATACATTTATTTTCTAGTAAAAAGCCTTATAGTATTCAATATTCTTTTTCTTATAACTTGCTACTAGATCAAGCTAAGGGCATTAATCTAATCATTTCACCATGCAAGAATAAGAAAAAGCAAATTCATTTTTCTTTTGTCGTGCTCTTTTAACCGGACTTTTTTTTACAAGGCAGTGCATAAACTTCTTAAAATGGAACAAGGAGAAAGACAGAAGAAGGGAGAAAGAAAAAAATCAGGAGTACTTGTTTACAACAGTATCCCCATTACACTTAAATAACAACTGAGAAAACTTTATAGCATGCAAAAAAAATCATACAGTATAAAAATAGTACTATTAAGAAAAAATATTTATTTTAGTTACAGTTAACTTTCTCCCTCCTCTTCTCTTTTTCCTAAGTGTTTTACCAAACATTGACATGAAGTAGACATATACTTTAGAGTCCTCCACAAGTTCAACAATGTCCAAAAAGTCCAATATTTCCAAATTTCTTGTTCTGTCATATTTCACAAATATTATTATTGCTTTGTAATTCCACATTTGTCAATTTGCAAGTTAATGGTTTTATTCCTGTTCAACTCTCTCTCCACAAATCCTGTCTCTGCTTAACTTCTAATGTACTCTTGATTCTTCTGTTCAGCTCTTGTGTTCCCTTCCTTCTCTCCAGCATTTACCATTGAAACATTGGAAAAGGTTTCACTGGCACAGTCTCTTTGTGGTCTTTATCACCAGAAGAACAAGAAGCAGAATCTCCTTCTGTTTCACAGCCCAGTTTTTGTTGGACAAACTTTGTATTTTCTCCTTAGCATATACTTCATCAAAAAATGATTTTGTCCCTCCAGGGAAGAATATTTTGAAGATGGCTGGGTACAGCAGTTTAAATCTCATGCCTGCTTCTCATTATTCTCTCAACAGTGAAATAAATTGACAACTCTTGTGTCTGGTATACAGCAAGTAATCATTCTCCACAAACACTCTGCTGTCTCCCAGTTTTAGTACTTTGTCCTTCTGCCACAGTTTTATCAGAATCAAGTCCTTCTGCTGGGCAGGATTACATCTTTACTATTAAAGGTCTATGTTGCTTTCTCATAGCCAGGTTTAGAGCATGTACATGATGCGCCCTTTCAGTTAACAACTCCTGCCGTGGAGTAACAGTCCAGTTGCTTATTTGTGCTTTCATAAAATTAATACACGGTTTCTTCCAGCTTCTCTGGTACAGCTAAAAATCTCAAGTTCTCCCTATGTGCTTTGTCCTCTTAATTTATTTTTTAAAACCTCTTTTTTTGAGAAGTCACACATTCTGCCAGCCTTTTCTTCATTTCAATCTCTGATTTTTTTTTGCAGTTTTATCTCATCTGAATATCTGTTTAAAGCTTCTTCCATTTTTCCAGCCTTTTGTTGAGTCGATATACTCCATCAGTGTTTCATTTATTTTAACCGTGTCTGTGTGCAGCTATCTTATGCTTTCCTCTAGGTTACTGGAAGTCATGCCTGGAGCATTCAATACTTTTTGCTGAACAGGTGCAGAACTTTTCCCAGTCAGTGTTTTTCCCTCACCTTTTGCAGCTGATTTTCCTTCAGGTCTTCTGTATTTCTTTTTTCCTGGTATCTAGGCAGAGCACTTACTAGCCAGTTACTGAAATTTACCCCAAAACACAAAAGTCCACTGGCCTTCTCTGTGGAGTTTCTGTTTTTACACTGGGAGAGATAGAATTAAGCTGTTACTCAATGTGCAGCTGTATTGGAAGTCCGGTCCTAGCAAAACTTGATCTGGAAGTAGAGCGGAAATCAAGCTCACAGTGCATTGTAAAAGTATTTATAGAAGACCAAGTAGCAGCTTCTAGAATCCAACCCTTTCCAAAAAGCCATAGATGAAGCTAATGCCCCGGTAGAGTGGGCAATGACCCTGCCTGAAATAGTTTTTGTATGGTGAATATAACAAAAGGTAACAGCCTTAGACAACCAGTTGGAAATAGTCTGTTTTGACACAGGTTGTCCCTTAGTCTTACCCTCACAAGAAAAGAGCAACTGATTTGAAGATCTGAAAGACTTAGTTCTGTCAAGATAGTACCCGAGTTGTCTGTGGACATCCAAGGTATGGCATATCCTTCTTCTCTCATTGTTAGGTTCAGGAAAGAAAATGGGGAGCTGAACAGCTTGGCTTAAAGTAAATTTGAGCAATGCTTTACGGATAAAAAGATTAGTTTTCAAAGAAACCCTGTCCGTACGGCAAATAAGATAAGGTTGATTCACCATAAGAGCTTGCAACTCTGATACCTTTCTTGCACAGGTCACAGCAATCAGTAAAACTGTTTTTCCATGTTAAGAAACTCAAGTCAGATAGGTTAGCTGGTTCATATTGAGAACGTTTTAGCTTCTCTAACACAAAATAAAGATCCCAAGGAGCAGCCTTCGTTCTTCTTTCAAGCCACTTATGCAAAATCACTTTCAAAAACATTTTGACATAAGACTGCATTGAAAGTTTAGGATCCATGGGCAGACATGCTGAAATGACCAATAAATAAACCTTGGTAAGAAAGGCCATAGGATAACTCGCATAAACATTGTAACAGCAGAGAACAATTAGCCCTGAATGGGTGCTGGTTATGTTGTTGGCACCAACTAGAAAATCTTTTCCATTTGTTACTATATGATTTTCTAGTTGCAGACTTTCTTTTTTCCATTAGAACCTGCTGCACATCCTCAGTAAAGAGATGCCTAAAAGGAATTAAGACCCTATCATCCAGGCAGTCAATTGAAGAGGATTGCTGCTGAGGTGTATCAAACACCCTGTTCTTGTGTGAGTAGATCCAATATAGTAATTGCCACTGGCCATTTCCAAAAGAAGGGAAAACCATGGTTGTCTTGGCCAGAAAGGAGTCACCACAATGATCTTGGGGGATTCCTTCTGAATCTCCATTAGTATCCTAGATATTAGTGGAAAGGGTGGAAAAGAAACAGGAACATTCCTGTCCAATGAAAAGAAAGGCATCTGTCTTCCAGTCTTGGAACAGAATCTTACCAGTTAATTGTTCAGAGAGGAGGCAAAGGGGTCTACCTCCCCACAAATGGATCAAATCCTGGAAGACCCCCTGATCTAGTTTTCATTCGTGAGGGTCTGCCTTGTTCCTGCTCAGCTTGTCTGTCACACAGCTTTGCTTTGATGGAATGCAGAATGCCTGCAGAGTGAGAGTATGCTGTGAAGCTATATTTCAAACTAAAATGGCTAGTATGAAAAGGGAGTATGACATGGTTCCCCCTTACTCGTTGATGTACCACACAACTGTGGAATTGTCTGCAACTACTTGAAGAGGTCCTGAGGACCAAAGATTGTTCAGAGAGAGTAGAGTATCTTGATCAGGGCAAGCATCTCCTTGATATTTATATGCCTGCAGCTGCCCTTGAAGTCCCATACCCCTGCATTTTTATTCCTCCTGAAACTGCTCCCCAAGCAAATTCTAAAGTGTCATTGGTGACTGACTGCTTTGCAGCAGGGAGGGAGAAGAGAGACATAGATTTAAGTATATCTGTTGTCTCCACCAAAAGATTTCTGATAAATTCCAGCACTGGGATTTGGAAGGATAAAGGGTTTTCATGCTGGGGCACAAAGAGATTTTAGATACCACTGCATCTTTCTTGTGGAGTCTTGCCAAGGTTATCATAAGAATCTTAGGTGCCATGTGCCCTAAAATTCTTGGGTATTCCCTCGCAATGACCAAAGTGTGAGTGGAAAACCTTAGAAATAGATCTAAATAAATATCTATTTTTTTCCTGTGGAAGAAACACACTGAAACAAGGTGTCTACTTGACATCCCGGGAAGACAATCTTGTGATAAGTATTCAAGAAAGACTTTTGAATATTCCACTGGAATCCCAACTTGTGTAAAAGCTCTCTCACCCAAGAGAGAAATTCAGGACACTATGAAAAAACTTCAAAGATAAGCAAGTCTTTTAAATATTGAAAAATGTAGATACCCTATAGCCTGCATTGATCTATAACTGGAGCTAGACACTTCATGAATACTCTTGGGGCAATGGATAGTCCAAAGGGTAAGGTAGAGAAAGTACAGTTTTGTACCTACCATAAATGTAGATGTTTGAGTGTTCACCCTGCTGCAGTCATCACACTTGGGTTATCCTGCCGTCAGTCGGCCTGAATTCCAAAGTCTTGGTCCGGCGTTGGTTGCTGTTACTTCTTCCCTGACATCAGTATAGCTAGATAAAAATAAAACAATACTTTTAGGGACAAGCAAATACACCACAGAGGTTGTATAGGATAGAGTGGTATAGATAAGTTCAGCTAATTCAGAGGGGATGGAGGGATAACCTGGACTGCAGCAGGGTGAACACTCGAACATCTACATTTATGATAGGTACAAAACTGTACTATGTTCATCGTGTTACCCTGCTGCAGTCATCACACTTGGGTTGAATCCCAATGCTAAGGATAGGAGGTGGAGTTAAGCAGGGTTAGAAGAAGCTAGTAGGCCCTGCAAAACTGCAGTGGCAAAACCAGCTCGTCTTAGAATATAGAGGTAAGTGATAGTGTTTGGTGAAGGTGTGCACTGAACTCCAAGTTGCAGCTTCCAGAATATCCTTGGTTGGCACTCCCCTGAGAAAGGCTGCTGATGTAGCTGTAGCCCTGATGGAGTGGGACCTACATGTTAGCAGGTACTGGTTTCCCATGATGCGTGTAGCAGAAACGTATGCAATGCCCTATCCATTTAGAAATAGTCTGTTTTGAGATAGCTTTTCCTTGTGATCCTGTAGCATAGGTTACAAAGAGCTGGTCAGGTTTTTCTGAAAGCATTAGTTTTATCTAAGTAGTAACGTAATTGCCTGTTAATGTCCAAAGAGTGCAGGAGTCTTTCTCCTTTGTTCTGGGGATTTGGGAAAAAGGTGGGCAAATGAATGGCTTGGTTTAGGGCCACACTGGATACCACCTTTGGCATAAAGGAAGGGTTTGTTCGTAGAGAGACTCTGTCTTGATGAAAAATGAGGAAAGGCTCCACTGCCATTAGTGCTTGTAGCTCTGAGACTCTTCTAGCTGAGGTTATTGCTAGTAGCAGGGCAGTTTTCCATGAAAGAAATTTTAAATCAGCTGAAAAAGCTGGTTCAAAGGGCGGCAGTGTAAGCTTTTCCAGAACAAAGTTGAGATCCCAAGTAGGTGTTGGTGCTCTCCTTGGCGGTCTTATGTTCTTAGCCCTTCTGAGGTACTGTCTTAGGAGTGGATGTGAGAATAAAAGAGGATCCGTGTTGTAATGAGCTGAAATTGCTGAGGCGTGGATCTTAATAGATGAAAAGGAAAGTCCTTTGTGCAACATCTCAGTTAAATATTGTAGAATCTGAGGAATGTTTGGATCAAGGGGATTTTGGCCTTCAGCCTGGTTCCAGGTGCAAAATCTTTTCCATTTGTCTGAATAGGTTTTCCTGGTGCTGGGCCTCCTGGCCTCCAGAATGACATCCATAACAGGTTTGGATAGAGGTGTTGGCTGGTTGTTTAGGTAATTTGCCATGCAGCCAGGTTTAAAGTCTTGAGCTGGCTGTGTAGAATCTGATTGTCTCGCTGGGTGAGCAGGTGAGGAATTTGTGGTAAAATCCATGGTGGGCCGTGGGCCATGTTCCTTAGAATTGGATACCAATGTTGGCATGGCCAGTCTGGTGCAATGAGTATCATTTGTAGCCTCTCTAATCTGACTTTCAGCAGTACCTTTGCTAGAAGAGGCAGTGGAGGAAAGGCATACACTGTTAATGTTTTCCAGCTGAATGAGAGGGCGTCCAATTTCCAAGATTGTGGATGGAATGTCCTTGTGCAAAATTTTTGAAGTTGGTAGTTTTGGGGGCTTGCAAACAGATCTATGTCTGGGCGTCCCCATTTTTGAGCTATCATTGCAAATACTTGTGGATCTAGTTTCCACTTGTGTGGATCCATGATGTTTCTGCTTAGGTTGTCTGCCAATGTGTTTTTCTTTCCTGGCAGGAATTGTGCTTGTAATTGAACCTAGTAAGACAGTGCAGTGTTCCATAAGGTCATTGCTTGCCTGCATAGAGGGTAGGAATGTGTGCCCCCTTGCTTGTTTATGTACCACATTACTGTGGTATTGTCCGTCTTTATTATAAGTTGTTCTGGGCTGGGTGTAAGAGGTCCTTGAAAGCTGTTAGGGCATTCTGTACTGCTAGCATTTCTTTTTGATTGATGTGCAGATGCCTCTGATCTGTAGTCCATTTGCCCTGAATGCACTGTCCTGCCATGTGTGCTCCCCAGGCATAGTCCGATGCATCTGTTGTCATAGTTTGCCTGGCTGTGGGTAAGGTGAAAGGCTGACCCTTGTTGAGGTGACATGCCTGTGCCCACCAAAGAAACTCCTGTTGAAGGCAGGGAATGAGTGGTATCATTGTTTCCAAGCTGTGGCTGTGCTGAGTCCATACGCTTTTCAGGTACCACTGTAATTTCCTCATATGCAGTTTTGCAAATGGTATTAGTACTATGCAAGATGCCATGAATCCCAAGGCCTGCAGAATTTTTCTTGCAGGGAGTTGGGTCTTTGTTGCCATTATTTTGTAATATTGAGTCAGCTGTTGTTGCTTGTCTGGCGTGAGATAAGCCATCTGGGCCGTTGTATTCAAGCTGGCACCCAGGAATATTATGTTTTGTGAGGGCACTAGTTTTGATTTCTTTTCATTTACTGTGTACCCTAGGCAACTTAGAAGGTGTTTGACAAATGCCAGATGCTTTAAAAGAATGACCTTGCTTTCTGTTTGAATAAGGCAGTCATCCAGGTATGGGTATATTTGAATTCCTCTTTGTCTGCAGTATGCAATTACTGGTGCCAGGCATTTTGTGAAGACCCTGGGCACAGTAGATAAGTCAAAAGGCAGTGCAGAGAATTGATAATGCATTGAACCTGCAATGAAGCGGAGGTATCTTCTGCAATTTTGTCTGATAGGGACATGCAGGTATGCCTCCTTGAGTTCCAACATTACTAGCCAAGCATTATTGCCCAGCATGGGAAGAAGCTGCTGTAGTGTTAGCATCTTGAATTTTGGTACTTGCAGATAGATGTTCAGAATTGAAAGATCCAGAATGGGTCTCCATGCTTTGTCCTTTCTTGGGACTAGAAAGAGTCTTGAGTAAAATCCTTGTCCTTGCTCCTGTGTAGGTACCTGTTGAATGGCTCTCATGTCCATGAGAGCTGTAATTTGTTTTTGTGCCTCTGCCCATTGATTTGGTGGCAGGTTTGGCATTCCTTTTATCCTTGGTAAGGTATGAAAGTGGAATCTGTATCCTTGAGAGACAATGTTTAGGACCCATTTCTCTTTTGTGATGATGTGCCAGTTGTCTGCAAAAAATGCTAATTTTCCTCCCAAGGGAGCTGCCAGGAGAGATTTGCTTGGTAGTTTGAGGATTCAGTCATTGTGTTTATCTTCTGTTAGCTTGGGGCCTGTTTTCTCCTCCTTTCTGGGTAGCAGTACCCCATTGGTGAGTTTTGTAAGGGCCTTGTGACTGACCTCTGCCCCTTGGACATCTGTATTTGCCCCTCTGTGATCTGTCAGAAGCTGGAAAGAACAAGTTTTTTGTTGGCCAATTTCTGCTGAAACGAGGGGGTTGTACCTGCAAAAAATCCTTGACCGTCTGCATAGACTTTGCCTTATCCTTCATTTTCTTTAAAACCTCTTCTGTTTTGACACCAAATAATACATCCCGCTGTAAAGGTGTATCCAATAATTTTGCTTTAACATGATCAGGAAGGGTTTGTTCTTTTAACCAAGCATGTCTACGTATGACAGAGCCAGTAACAGCTGCTCTACAGGAAGCTTCCAATGAATCAAATCCGCATTGTAAAGTATGTTTGTCCACCTGTTCAGCTGCATGCAACAGATCCTGCATTTCCTTGAATTCAGACTGTTCAGTATGTGTGCTCATTTTTTGTTTTAATTGAGACATTAGGAATTGCTATTTCAGCATGTGAAACTGACAATTTAATGCTCTGATAGCCAGAGTTGCTGAGGTGTAAATTGTCTTTCCCCATCTATCTAGGTCTCTGGAATCCCTTTCAGAGGGTACAGGATTTTTAGCCATAGAAGCTTTAGCTCCCTTAGGACCCTGGGAAATTGTTTCTGGGTCAGCCACAGGACTTTTATAAAGGAATGTGTGCGAGTCAGGTACTCTGTAGTATCTGTCTGGTTTGGCTGGAGCAGGGGTAGAGAGTCTGGATTTAAACTAGACTCCAAGTAAACATCATCCGCAATATCTAAAACTGGAGGGATAGCAAGAGGTCTGTGCTGGGGTAGTAAAAGGAACTCTTGGAGCCTTTTCTTAGAGTCAGAGTAATCCTGGCCTTCCCATTGGAAATGTTCTCTCATGGTATGTAAAGTTTCCCCAAAGGAGTAGTCTTCAGGGGGAGATGCTGAGGGAATAGAGTCTTCAGCATCAGAGTCTTCATAAGGTGGAAAAGTGTAATCCTGTTCCTCAGAAGAATCTGAGGAAATTGAAACCTGGTCAGAGGAAGCATAATCCTCCTCTTGTCTTAGTCTTTTATCAGGAGGGGGATGGGAACCCCTGATTAGGGTAATCAAATCTTCAGCCATCTTAAGCATCTGTTTCTTAGGCATGGGGCCTTGAACTGTAGACTGATGTACAGTCTTCTTAGGTTTTAAAGGTGTTTTAAGCTTAGCATAAGATTTAATGGTGAGTGTAGTCGGTCTGAAGACACCTTCTGCAACCGAAGGTGTTTCCACTGTACCGGGTTCTACTTCTGCTCCAGTGTCGGAAGATGGCTGCATCGGCCTAGTAGACTCCGCTTGAGAATCCACAGCTGTCTGGGGTTCCAGTTCTGCGGTCGTCAGGGGCTGCGTAGGCGCCTCACTGAAAACCGGAGAACCGGAGGCAGGCCCAGCAGAGGCCTCGGAGTCTGGCTTGTTCCTAGGCTGCCTGTCCTTATCCTTGCGTTTTTTTATGTATGCCAGTCATCAGCTGCTCCGATGGCATGATAAAATTAAATTTCCTACCAAAGAAATGACGTGCGAAGTCAAAACGGCATTTGATAGTTTGTTTATTAAACCTAGCACAAAACCGACATCCTGTGATGTCGTGGTCTGGGCCTAGGCAAGGAATACAATAGGAATGGAAATCCTTATGAGGTATTTGCTTCCCACAAGAAATGCAATTGTTAACTTTTTCTGACATCGGACTGAAGCAAGAAAATGTTCCCCAACAGGGTACTTAGCTTTATTGAAGACTTCGGATTGAAATTCAAACTGAAAATCTCAGGTGTCGGCCGACCGGCACTTGCGAACTGCTTCTGCTTCGGGCACTGCGTGGCAAGAAAGACTGAAGAAAATGGCGTTGGATGCCTCTTATATACCCCTGGCGCACTGACGTCAGGGAAGAAGCGACAGCAACCGATGCCGGACCAAGACTTTGGAATTCAGGCCAACTGCGGGACCGCCTGACGGCAGGATAACCCAAGTGTGATGACTGCAGCAGGGTAACACGATGAACATCTGATAATGTGATCCAGGCACACAAAACCTTAAGAAACATTTGAAGTCAGGATGAATAGGAATATCATAAGCAACTTTTAAGTCTAGTGTTACTAGAAAATTTGAAAGATGAAGAAGAGGTAACAGGTTATGAAGTGAAATCACTTTGAATTTGGACACTATCATAAAAAGGGTTAGGAAAGAAAGATCCAAAACTGGTCGCCAAACTTTCTTTTTCCTTTGGCACTAGGAACATCCTTGAATAAAAACTCTACTTCCCCAGGGAGGGAGGAACTGGTTCTATCACTCCTTGAGACAGCAAGTAATGAAGAATAAATGGAAAAGAGTCTGATCTAGAGATTGAGAATGAACCACTGGAAAGGAGGAATTTTCTCCCACTACCATCTGTAACTTTGATGAATGATTTTCAGAATCCATTTGTATGAAACAATCTTGAGAAAGAGAAAAAATGGAGATTCAGACTTTCTGGAAGAAAAAAAAAAAAGGGCCAGGGTGGTAGGTCACAAGGTCTCTTGAACAGTTACTCAGACTTGGTGGACTGTCCTTGGTTTTGGGAGGGTCGAGACATCTTTTTGGAGCCCTCTTGCCATTTCTTCTTAAATATCTATTTACCTGAAGGAATTCTACTAAGACTGCTTATTCTGCTTTTGCCAAAAATTGGATGAGGAGATAGAAAATCCCTTGGACATTTTGGAAATGGAGGGCTGAAAAATCTTATAGATTCCCTGGATCAGCTTTCCCCTTTCATCACATTTTTGATCACTTCTGCAGCAGAAGGGCCAAACTCTAAATCTCTATGGAGTAGAGTAGTCCAGTAGTCTCTCTTTTGATAATTACATCACCACAGTAGTCAGGAAATCCTTCTGCGTGGCACACCTCATCACAAAAGGTTTGTCATCCAGGAAAAAAAGAGGTCATTGTTCCCCTCTACTCATCACTCATTAGACCCATTATAGAGTACAATGCCCCCTTTGATATGTATCTCACAAGACATCTACAACAACTGGAAAGGCCGCAGAAATACCTCACAAAGAGGATTACCAGCCTCAAACAGATGCCCTATGCAGACCGTCTCAAAAAACACCAGCTTTACTCAATCGCATATCGCCTACTCAGAGGCAATCTCTGCCTAACACACAAAGCTAGGTCAAACCCAGAGCTTTTGGACATGCTCCACTTAAAGAAATCCCAATCCCTACGAGCTACACGCTCTAGGGACCTAAACCTTGTCACCACAATAAACAGAACATGCTGGAGGGATAGATTCCTGTCCCAGAGACTTCCCATACTCTGGAACAAACTACCTATCTTTATCAAACAAAGCTCCTCATTAGCACTCTTTAAGAAAAATCTTGATAATTGGATGGGAGATAGGAAATTCACCCCGGGGATCGCTTCTGTGGCTCTGCTCGACAGTGACCCAGGAAAATAATTTTCTTGGGTGGCGAAAGCCAGGGTACCTTTTGGCTAAGCTTATAATAGGCCCTAGGGCCAATAGCCAGCCTAGTACCTAACTATGAACCTATACAAAGGAGAATTTAAAATCTTATTAATATCATCTGGGAGGTTGTGAGAATACAGCTATGCAAACCTCCTCAAAACAGTACCAGTGGCCATAGCTCTGGAAGAAGCATCAACAGTTATATATATACTGCAAACAACGCATAGTGACATGTGCAATAGAAGAAACTGGGTAATTTTAAGCAATTTTTTCCTCATAAGAAGAAACTACAGATAAAACATTCCTCATGCTTTCATAACTTGTCTAACAGACTTTAACATATGAGCCCAAGTCAACATTTTGAAAATCAAAGTTGCATAAGTATACATTTTTCCCATCCTTACCAGAAAGATTAAGATCGGAATCAACTAAGTGCTTAGCAGCAGTGGGGTCAACTACAGCTATAGCTTCTGGGTCAGGTTTGGGAATAGCATGTAAAAATCTAAAAGACACAAACTTTATACATACTATCTGACTTTAGAGGGGTAACTGGCTATCAGGAAAGCTGCAGGCAGTAGACAGACACATCTTCTAAATCAGACAGAACAGGAGGAATGGGTGTAGGTTCTGGAAAACCTTTCTGTGGCAACCATAGTTTTCAACCTCTTAGCACAAGAAATCTGGACAAAGCCTAAAATAACAGGGGGACAAGAACCCAAAAATGGTGACAGAATGTAAATATTGGTCCTATTAACTTAGAAAGTTGCTAGAACAATGGGATTTGTGTTAGCATGCATTTTCTGAAGGATATGAAGTCTGAAACTCAAATGACTGTCATTATTTAGTACTTCAATCCTCAGTGATTTGCCAGAAATCCACAAATGTTATGATTAAGTCAGAGGAACACACCAAAAATATAACGCAGATATCTGGACATTTTGGGAAAATCAGGTCAGTCGAGAGTATGGTAACAACTCAGTATTTTCTGAGGGACTGAAAAACCTCAGTGTTTTCCCATTGAAAACACTGGCACATTCTAGCAATGGTCTTAGAAATGGAGAAACCCTGCAGGGAGAATCAGAAACTGAGCTCTCCTCTGAGTCTGAATCAGAAATCTGACAGAAAAAAAAACAGCATCTATCCCTGCATCTTACTCT